>NW_009216249.1:271-37796 GCF_000690835.1 Fulmarus glacialis
TGAGGTGGCTCAGACAGGAGCAGGGAGAGGGCCTTCCTCCTCCTCCTCCTCCTCACGCCAGCCAGGCTGTGCCGGGGCAGGCAGCCCCCACCACTCTGGCTGGGGGGCAGCCGCAGGACCCCGCAGCCCTCTGCAACCCCGTCCTGTGACCGTCAGCAGAAAACCTCCCCCCGACGGGGAGATGCAAAGAGCAGGGACAGGGGATGTGCAGATGTGTAGCAGTAGGTGATAAACAGAAGAAGAATAAGAAAGATAAGAAGCCGGTGATAAACAGCAGAGCCATGAGGAGCAAGGAGCAGAGACGCAGGCTGTGCAGTCAGAGATGTGGAGGGGAACAGGGCTGAGTTCCTGGTCTGGGGAGATAAGGTTTAGGGTGATGGGAAACTGGAGGCATGGGGGAAAGCATTCCTACCATTTGACCTGTATAACTGGCATTAGGAAACAAATCCTGACTATTTTCACCTGTCTCACCTCAAGAGAATGACTCTTCCTATTCAAGAAGAAAAGTTTCTCATAGTGATTCTGTAATCAATAGATTATAGTCTATCATATTTCCCACCTACCTATTATATAGACTAAAACCACAATATCCTGATTTTTCTTCTGTGGGAGTCCCTTGCTCACAGACAAGCCTGTATGAACCATGGCCATCTTCTCTGTACAAGCACTAGCTGCAGCCATCAGCATGCTAACACAAGGATCTCAAACCACCTTAAAAACACTGACTTAAGTTGCCTTTTGAGCTGTCTTTAGTTACCTGGTTTTTTAGACTTGTAAATGAAAGCAGAGAGGAGTTGAGTGCGCAAATTAGTGTCAATGAAAGCAGTAAGAATTGAACCAGAGAGTTCAGATCTCCTGAACCTCAGCACTAACAGCTAGTATATTAACATATTTATACACAAGTGTTACTACCAATTATCTCAGGAGCAGTGCTGGTTCAGAGAGTCTATTATCACTTGCAGCTGTTAACATGAGGAAGCATATGAGAGCAAGGAACATTATTTTAAGCTACGAAACCAAGACTGAGCTGTGTTGTCACGGGTGACCTGATCTGATTATTTGCCAGGCTGTGCATTTAGTTTATTTGTGTAATGCTGAAGTGATCCAGAATATGCTGAGGCAGATACAGACTTTAATAATCTGACGAAAATGTACTGTAGTATACAAATCAAAATGTCTAGCTTTTCCAAAGTCCCTTTACAGGCTTCTCCTGTAAAACTGCATTTTGAATGCTTTAGATTTTGAAAACCGCTTTTTCACATCATAATTTTTAGGTGCAAAAAACGGAGTCTGCATTGAATTCATGTAGCTAACCCAGCAGGCATGCAAGCAGTTTCAGAACAAATTGCTATTGAACAGGACAAACATATGTTAGCATATGAAAATGGATATCCAGCTACAAGGAATATAACACCAAAGCCAAATAATTATTCTGTATTAAAATAAAAGCTTTATCGTGGTATGATGTTCTGCTGCTACAATAAGTGCACTAGTGCCACTGCCATTACTTTGGGTGGCAGTCACCAAAAACTGGCAGTTATTTCTACTTCTTTAATAGTAAGAAAATGGCAGTGAGTTAATACAGTGGGAAGGAGCACACATATTTGCCTCAATTTAACTCCTGTTGAATCACACGTTTTAGACTGAGTCCTTCGGGAACACCTTCTTATGGAGAGACAAGCTCAGGACTTTTCTTTCAAACTAGGGCACAAGCCCTCTCATGGGTGGTGTTTCTGAACCCTCTCGGTCACTGACAAGCGACAGAGAGAAGCTCGGTCAGGAAGGAGTGCCAATGGCATGCAGGGCAATAAGGGGAGACAGAAAGTTTGACCAAGGTCATGAGGTCTATATGGCAACAGGTACATGTATTTTACAAGAACAAAGAGCTACCTACACTCTTCCAGATTTCAAGTTGAAGTTTCATGCAGTCTAAATCACACACAAATGCTAATCTTTACCCCAAGATCTCAGCTCTGCCAACATGCACCTGAGATGGCAAATTGTTGTTATCTGGGTTTTTCCAGCATCATCCACCCTCTGCTGTCATGGGTGCTAAATGCACTTGTGAAGGTATATATGCTTAAGAGGCAGCTATTTGCCAGCTCAACAGATTTCTGAGTGAGCCTTGAAGATGATACATTTACAGTGGGATATTTGGTTCTGTAGTGTCCTCAGTCAGCTGATCCGGGAGGGAAGTTTCAGAATTAGCCTGAAGGAAAAATTCATTGTCTATGCTAAGAGTTACTGCTCTTTGAGGATGAGGCCAAAAAAACCCTCCAATATTAAAATAGTCTGCCTTTGTGAAAACCTTCAGTATTTACTTGATTGAAATCTTAATCTAGTTATTTTGTTTACTTATCCCTTAAATTAGTTTACTTGATTAAGCCTCTAGAAACTGTTTCCATTAACTAGTTTAGCTGCAAGGGGAAAACTGCAAGATGGCCAGGACAACACACAGTGCAACTTAGTCCCACAAATTAATTTAATCTTTCTTTAGCCCCTACCTAGTATGCCAGTTCAGAAAAGCATGTAAGCAGTAGCTTTACTTTAGCATGAGTGTGGCTTAAGCCCTCAGGCAGCTGAACACCACACAGCCATTCGCTCACTCCCCCTGCTCCAGTGGGATGGGGGAGAGAATTGGAGAAAAAAAAGTAAAATTCGTGGGTTGAGATAAAGAAAATTTAATTGGACAGAAAAGGAAGGGGAAATAGTAATGATAATAATAATAATAGTAAAAGAATATACAAAACAAGTGATGCGCAACGCAATTGCTCACCACCCGCCGACCGATGCCCATCCAGTCACCAAGCAGCGGTCGCCGCCCCCCGGCCAACTCCCCCCCAGTTTATATACTGAGCATGACATGATATGGTATGGAATACCCCTTTAGCCAGTTTGGGTTAGCTGTCCTGGCTGTGCTCCCTCCCAGCCTCCTCACTGGCAGGGCATCAGAAGCTGGAAAGTCCTTGACTAGCGTAAGCACTGCTCAGCAACAGCTAAAACATCAGTGTGTTATCAACGTTATTCTCATCCTAACTCCAAAACACAGCACTATACCAGCTACTAGGAAGAAAATTAACTCCATCCCAGCTGAAACCAGGACAATGAGCTTAAGACATTCACATCAAAGGAACTAAATTCTTAAGATTCTTTGCTGAACTGGAGCCTAGACCCTGCAATCAAAGTGAATCGCAGGTTCAAACCTCCATGGGACAGAGTCTTCTCCCCACAGGAATTACATCAAACATTGCATTGCAAAAAGCCCAGCAATCAAATTTTCAACACATTTTCAGTGAAAAACTGTTTATCCAAATCCTCTGCCAATTCTAATATTTGCAGTTTTCTAGTTCCTTGGAAGTCTGGATTCTATTGACAACCGTCTCACTTGGGAAAAGGATATTTGTAGGTTGGGGTGGTATCTTCATAAAAGCAGCTGACAGGGGATGGGATGGTGTTTTCCAACATAGTGTGCCTTTCTTATGCCACAGTATTTGTTTCTTTCCAGCTAAATAAAGAGGTCAGTTTAAATATATTACCTCTTTTGACAAACCTTGTCCATATTTATATCACCAGATCTCACAGTGACAACAATGTTGTTACATGGAGTACAAGAAATTTCTCTCGGACTGGTAGAATCTTTCAAAGTGAATGAAACATACTGTACTGATTACAAATTTAACAGAAGGACCCATTTTAACTCCAACTCCTGTCATTAACTTTTACCAAAACATGCATGTCTGTGTATGTATACATAACATATATGTATTTATTTGGTCTTCTAGAGAGAAAGGATTATGGTCAGTCTAGGCTCCTAAAAATCTGCCTTATATCCAAACACTGATTGTTTAATAGTGGAAAGGAAGAAAAGCATATGTAACATTTAACTTCCATTTAGTTGCATTCTAAGACCATTATGTAGCATTCAACCGCTTATTTGAGACCAAGAGACAGGATCAGAATGCACAGGAAAACGTGAAGACAAAGCAGGCGCTGATTAATCTAAAAGATGTTCCGTAAAGATTTCAAGGACCAGAGAAAGCATGAAAAAGAGTAAGAACAGTCTGCAACTCAGTTTAGGAGAACTGCTGTTTTGCTCTTTCAACAGACTTTGATCACGAAACCGATATATACCAATGAACGACACTCATGGTCAACGTTGTGTTAAATATTTGGTTCTTTCCAAATCATGTTCACATGCAATAACTACATTCCTGCCATAAACGAGCCCTGCGCCTGCTCTTTCTTCTGAATCAGAATTGTTCCTCTAATACATCTGAGCATGTATTCCCTCCCCCTCGCAACAAGGAAGAAATACAAATCCACTTGTGGATGCAACCTTACACTTCTCACAGTGAAATGTTATATAAGAAAATACTTTGGGGCCTGGAAAGTTCTCAAACTGTAGATCATTGACCACTTACAGCCCAACAAGAACTTGCCGACTGTCCACAGAGAAATAAGTTAGTCACAGAGTGATGATTTTTCCTTGTTTTCAGCTGTTGCTACAGCTGGCATGCAGACGCTTTCATGAGAAGACAAAGCAAAAGACCTATAAACCAGCTGGAAATAAAGAACAGCTAGTCTTACTGCCTCTGCTAGGGGCCTAACAGAAGGAGAAGAGGAAACAGGAGTCAGAGATACCCAAATAAGGAAAATATTCAGGAGAGCAAAGGAAAAGGACAAAGTAACCAGGTGATGTAAGAATCATCCCAGACAGCTTCTCCATGAGAGAGATGCATCACGCAGTCTAAAAGGAAAAAAGCCAGGTACCAGAGAACTGCATGCAAATTCGTTTCACTGGGAAAGGATGCTCAGTGGGAGATGGAAAAGGAAAACACAAAACTGTCTCATTTTTTTTCCAAAAAAGGGAAAAAACTCCTTGCATTACAAAAAATGTAAGTTAGGCCATGGTTTCAAGATGTTCCCTTCAATGGCAGTGCCAGCTCAAGCAGTTTCCACTCCCTGGCGCTTGATTGTGCCAGGGGCTAGAATTGTTTGCCTGTTGGATATGCTAAACATTTCCTAGTAACCATGCCTTTATATTAAATATTTTTCCAATATTACCTTTTTTTTCTTTTTTTTTTTTTTTTTAAGAAGCAGTAGCTACCGCCTCAAGGGTACTACCTATATGTGTGCAACTGTTAATTGAAAGAGAGGATTCCACAAGACAGTCTTCTGTTCATCCTGTAGAAAGTACGAGAATCTATCATACAGAATAAAGCCTGACCAAAGAGACACTCCTGCAATGGATGATGCATTAGAAGGGCATGTCTACAAAAGGAAATAAATACTGTTTCTATTAAGACTATCTCATTAATTATTATTCGTCTGGTTTCTTTATAACCACATTTAGTTCTTGCTTTCTGTTTATGGCACATGCCCTCAATTTGATAACTAACAGGTGTTGCAGACTACAGTTCTTGAGGTTGAAACTATTTAAAAAAAAAATCGCATGCAGATGAGCCACAAAAGCTACAGAATGCAGAGACTATAGAAGTGCAAACACAAATTGGTTTTATATTGTGTTTTAATGACTGTGGACTCTGACCTGTAGCTTGGCGACAGAGAGCTCTTTACCACAGTTACCATGTGAAAACTACCTGGTAGTATTCCTTTACATTGTGCACAACTGAGTTCCTGCTTTCCACTCAATTACACAGTTAGTTTGTCAGGGAGTGCTTTAGATCTGCTTAACATTCAGTGCGCTACAATCTCACCTACACTGAAGGTCCCTTACAGCACAAAGCACCTCACAGGCACATACCTCATGCAGTCATTTCCATCAGTACAGGGGCAATACTTTGCACATGCTGCGTGCTGATGTAGAGGATAGCAGAGGTGAGTCAGGTCCTCCATCCTCCTCATTTGAAAATAAATTAACTTGGATATTTATATTCTTTAAATGAATGAGATGCACTGTCACTACATGCCAACCAGTACGAAAAATTGTTGGGATCAAAAATTAAATTTGAATTTCAAACCACTAACTGATCAAAGCAAACAAAACGTTACGTTATACACTCTATGCCTGATCTTCCACTGCCTGCAACCTTTGCAATCCTTACTGCTGTGCAAAAAGGGAAAAACAATGTTTCCCCCTCACTCTGAACAGTGTTGAAAGATGTGAACAATGCGGTAGCAGCTCAGTAAAGAACCAGATACACAAGTTCATCATAATCTGTCTTCGCTGACACTAGAACTAAATAGAAGCCTTCAAGTAATTGGAAATATTAACCAGCTTCATTGTAAAATGCCGGAGGAAATGCAGGAGAGCTCCCATACATAAAACTAAATTAATGATTCATAAGGCTGCATAATTAACAATGCTAAGTCAAAAAATCATGTAGTTAAGGAAGAACATCCAGCCTTCCTTTGACCTCTCATTTCACATGTGATTGCAATTAGATAGGCATGCACCGTTTCACAAACTATGCTGCCCAATAGGATATGGCATGCTTTTGTATAATCTCAGATCTAGGTGGCATATCCCCTTCAAGGAACAGCAAGTCCTTGGACTTCCATTTGTTAAGAGTTCAAAGCAATGCTGCTCGCAAAACCACGGTCACATCACCGTGGTAAACAGCACCACCTGCAACATCATATGGAGAAACAATGGTGTATTTTACTCCCCGTCCCCTGAGCCTTTTGACTCAAGAGGAGTCTAAGTAGTGCCAGTGTACTTCAGAGTCTTGTCTCATACCTGCCTCCTACCTAGTCTGCAGAAACCTCTCCCGGTTCTTTCAAAATGACCTGTAAGAGCAGAGAAAGCAGGTCCTAGGAACTTGACTCTCAGTCACACATGCTGCAAAACACAGAGAAACTTTGCTTAGGCCATAAGCGCTTTACGAGGTCTTCCTTTCCTTTTCCAGCCCCACGTGTCCCTGCTGCTTCAAAGCAATATCTTTCTCTGGTTTCATGCTGCAGAGCTACTCAGGTGTTCACAGCAAATCCTCTTGACTGCACCCTTCACAAGCTTTGAAGGAAGAAACAAAACCCTGAAGTGCTTGCTGAGTACATGGTTTTCTAAGGCTCGTAACTCAGTCAAACCAAAGCCAAAACTAAGGCACTTCACAGTAATGGCTATTTCAATGCCAAACTTTAGCACATAGACCTCAGCCACTCACGCTGCAGAGCTGTTCAAAAGAAGGCAGCAAAAAGTCTTTATGGAGGGGAAAAATAGTTTTCCACTCTCCTCATACTCACACATGGATGAAATGTTTTCACTCAAACTTTCCAAAAAATTCACCTTTGAGCAGAGTCCAAGGGCCTCATTTGAACAATTTTAAAACTTTCTACAAAGAATAAATACTTTAATCGTATAAAAAGGCATTGCTCAATTACAAATTTGACTGTGGGTAATTCTCCTGACGTCAATTCCATTTCTCCCAATTTACATTGTCATGAGACCAGAATCAACCCCACTGCCTACGCAGAACTAATAAAAATTATTACTCCCTTTTCCAACAAAAAGTTATGGAAAACTGAAAAGAGAAGGCTAATATATCCAGCAAGCATTGTATACCTATAAGTACAGTGACAAAAATAACGGCGCCATAAAAGTGCAGACCAAAATGCCTAAACCTTTAAGCTTCATACCAAAATTTTCATGTTACAAGATGCATGAAAAACGGCAGAAAGGGAGAGCTCCAGAAGCATTTGTGGTTGAAGAGGACAATGGCTCCTCGTCAGCCCTCCCCGGTCACAGTCAAACGGAGCTGGCCTTGGCATACAGCAGAGCTCCAGGACAACCTGGTGACTTCAGCCAGATGGAGATATGGAGATTTGGATCCTGCGGCAGATCCTGCACCAGCACAGCCCACTTCTTGCTCAGCTGATAGTTCAGGCATGGAATTATACCTGAACTGCCTATGAGTTGCATAAATTTACTACCCTTTCATGATAATTCAATCATATCTCAAAAAAAAAAAAAAAAAGGTAAATACAAGGTCATATGGTAATGTCACTCAGTAATTTCTTTGTAAAGAAGATGGTACAAAACAGCTGTAACAGATCAAGGGTTTACGCCTGAAGAGGCAGTGACCAAAGCATTCAGATACTGCACAGCGCTTGAAATAAGGCTATCTTGGGAGATAGCGGGGCATTAATGAAGTGAAACTTGCTTATGATGTTGAGATCACTCTGTTTGTAAACAATGGGATCATGTTCCTTTATCTTATTATTGCTTCATAAAGAAATAGGCAAGCATGCGTACAAAGGAGAAGACAGAAAGTTGAAGCTTACCAGTTTCTTCCTTTTTCAAGGATAGGACTGGTTTTCCCATCCCATTTTACACGCACTTACACACAAACTTCCATTTAGTATCATCAGTATTGTAACCACCAAGTTTTCCGCCACAGCTCCTAGACAGCATCATAAAATAAGTCCAACAAACATGAGAAAAAACAATCTTATGGACATTGTGATATAAATGGGTCATTTTGTTTGCATCAGCTTAATTAAGGAAAAGAAAACCCGTTTCCTGATTTGTGAATCTAATGGCACTCATATACAAGTGTCACTCAAAAGATTGCCTTCTCTGTGTTTCAGATCTTTTTTTTGCACCTAATTAAGGTTTAATAATTAAATTGGTCATGGCACAAACACGTATTGGGTTGATTTAGCAAAATTCTGATTTTCTCTAATTGCTCTCTTGTCTCCATAAACGGGCTGGTTCTCCATAAGAAGCTTCTTACTTTCAGTAATTTACAAATTTGTTATTTGTATTATTGGCTAGTAGGTACTCAATCCTCCCCCTTATTCCCAAACTACTTGCCACAGTTCATGTTCTTTTCTAGCAAGCTTCAGTTTCCAGAACAAGAAATTTAACTATTTGATTAAAATGAGCTCTCACAACTTTCCATTTACAAACATAACTTTCTTTTTCCCTTCTGCTCTGTTTTGTTTTATTTTGGTTACAGATATACTGCACATATGCCTTTTATGACACTGTTACAGTATGCTTAAACAGGATAAATCTCTGTTGACTATGAAGATTTTCATCTCCTTAATTTTCACCCTAGAGTCTTTTTCATTTTTCCTCTTAAAAAAGAAATATTTCCTCCCCTAGAAGTCTGTATCACTCTGGTATCCTTTAATCCAAGCACTCCCCAGAGGACTCTGGGCTTAATAATTATATTGGAGTGTCTATTATTTAGGATCCTGGGAGTACTTCCCACTCTATCTGGGGCCTCCCGTTCCTCTGAACAGACCTTTGCCAGCTAGCTCTGTATTTATATCTAACTAGTTCAAAGCCCAAGGACTTTGTCCCTCCCACCCATTGAGCTATAATCTGATGGCATGTCTTAAGTATGTATGCATGAATGAGTCAAAGTTTCCAGAAAGAGTAAATGAAAAGTTTAAATTTAAATGCCGTTCCTACAACAAATCCCAGTAATCACGTTTTCAACAGCATTATATATGTTAGAGATCACAATTAAAATGTCCAAAAGTAACTCCATAGCTTAGACTTAAAACATGAGGAAAATCTGCATAAAGCAATCTTGTGAATTGTGAACCCCAAAACAAAGCTTGGCATTTCTGAACGTTGTGCACAAACACAACACTCTTAACCTCTAAGAGGTCATTAAAATAACAGGGATAAATTAATCCTAAATCCTTGTATTACTATCATAGTTTATCCTACTTGCTTTTTTATTCTGAATGACCCATATTAAACTTTAAAACTATGTCCTCCTTTATTGTGGGACTGTCGTGGTTTAACCCCAGCCAGCAACTAAGCACCATGCAGCTGCTCGCTCACTCCCCCCTGGTGATGGGGGAGAGAATCGGAAGGTTAAAGGTAAGAAAATTCGTGAGTTGAGATAATAAAGACAGTTTAATAGGTAAAGCCAAAGCTGCGCAAACAAGCAAAGCAAAACAAGGAATTCATTCACTACTTCTCATCGGCAGGCAGGGGTTCAGCCATCTCCCGGAAAGACGGGCTCCATTATGTGTAGTGGTTAATTGGGCAGACAAACGCCATCACTCCCCCCGCCCCAGCCCTCTATTGCTGAGCATGACGTCACACGGCTGTGCCCCCCCGCAACCTCCCACGCACCCCCAGCCCATCCGCCGGCAGGGTGATGTGAGAAGCAGAAAAGACCCCGACTCCGTGCAAGCACTGCCCAGCAACAATGAAAACATCCCCGTACCATCCACACTGCCCCCAGCACAAATCCAAAACGCACTAGCCCCACACTAGCCACCACGAAGAAATTCAACCCCATCCCAGCCAAAACCAGAACAGGGACATATTTCAAAATACTCAGAAATTCCTAGACCCCGTTTTAAGAAGCCTGCTGAATGCCAGTCATATAAGAGAGCTTTTCTGGATACTGAAGACTGTTGAACACCATGGACAGATTTCTCAGCCAGATCTAAAACAAATTCATGCAAGCTTTCATGTGAGATGGGCACTCTGTGCGATTCTCTGACCTCAGATCGCAGTGCTGTTAATCCAAGCCAACAAAGGATTCCCACTAGCGTAACAGAAAACAGAACATAGGCTTCAATTCAGCTCAGAGCGAAGACATGAGAAAGAATCTCGTTTTCCAGTTGGCTTGGACTACTGACCCTACCTTCTTCCCAGTGCTCAAGCAACAGTAAGCCAGAGTTGTCATTTTTTTTCTTCTCTTCATTGTGTTAAAAGGAAAATAATTGAAGTGAAGCAAGAATTCAGCTTATCTATGGGTCTCTTGTTTTCTTTAATGTTACATTCATTCTATCTGATCTCACCAAATCCTACAAGGATTTTATCACCCTCTTATAGCCCTGCCACAGAGCTAAGTAGGCACCATTCAATCAGACTCCTACTCCACAGCTCTCTTTTGAGCACTGTTTAGATTTGCAGGGAGGAGCAAAGAACAAGAGAATTGTACACAAATATGTAACAATTAACTTTAGAAATGTATATACTGGTCCCTGTGCAACCACGTAACGTTTTTTCATCGTACATACCACTCAAACAATTAAAATTTCAGGGCTTTACTAACTACCACAGCCTTGAACACAGAAATCTCTAAATTAGAGATTAGAAAGGATATCTTTTGACTGCAGTGCAATAAAATGCAGGTTTGGGGGGCTGGGGTTTGGTTTTTTGAGTTGTTTTTCTGTTTGTTTGTTTTTACCTCCTCCATCTCTAAAATATCCCATAGTCAGATACAACAGTCTGTACACCAGTGACTTGCCTTCTGCAGGCTGTGTGGACAATCCACATGTTCCTCAGGTGGTTTTCTCCTTCGTCTTGTACGAAATCTCCGAAGAAACCTGTTCCTGAAGAAGAAATTCCATGCCTGTTCAAAAACAATGGGAAGGCAGTTTTGAAATGCAGATAGCAATACATTTACTTTTAATGTCCATTATGTTTATCTCTCTCTTGTGAAACACAACAATTGAATAAGATCATTACACAGATAAGGAAGATGCTCAGTCACGTTCATTAGATGCAGTGCCAGCCACTCACAACCAATGGCATGGTTACATACACCCAAGCCCCTTTTCTAGCTTGTTTAAATTTCTGCTTTCTCTGACATTAGAGTAAGTACTGCTATTGCAGTGGCCTAAACCAGTAACCTAGACAGCACATCTACTTCTCCCTCTTGACTACACTGCATATGTAAGTGCAGTGCTAAGACTTCCTCCATCAGGACACCTTTAGATTAAGAAAATGGGTACTAAACATGTTTCTGGAAGTTACCTATTTTGCTAGGGGAGGCAAAAATGCTTTTACCAGCAGAAGTCAGCTCCAACCTTTTTCCCTTTAGGCTGTTATGACTCTTGCCTTCCACCTATTGCAAACTCTGAGCTTTC
The DNA here is from genome assembly GCF_000690835.1 of Fulmarus glacialis. Classification (NCBI taxonomy): domain Eukaryota; kingdom Metazoa; phylum Chordata; class Aves; order Procellariiformes; family Procellariidae; genus Fulmarus; species Fulmarus glacialis. The sequence goes on from NW_009216249.1 coordinate 12,080, forward strand.
CAAAGCCCATATTCCTACCCTCCAGTTCAATCAAAATGCAGCATTAAGACTTTCTGTCACATTCAGTTATTTAATATTCACTTTTAAGATCCCTCAGAATTTGACCTCTCTTCTGACTCCCCTTATTTTCATCTCTTAGAAGGTTCTCAGCTCTGTTGATGCTTCTCACAGATTAATGCCTGCCAGAAGCTCCCAATGGTAAAGTTCACTGCTAGGCTTTTTCTTTTATATGCTACCAATATACACTTCATAACCATTTCAAACTGATAATCCCAGCTTTGAGATGCACCTTTATTCTGATGCCAAAAATCTGCAGTTCACAACAGTGACATAAAGATCCTGTGGGACACAAGCAGTATTTCCTTTACTAACAAAAGTTTAAATGATTTACAGCCTGCAATTGATGCGTATCACTAGTGATCTATAAATACTTGCTCTCGCTGGTATCTACCTTCATACTTTGCCCTACATCCTTCCCATTGTTCGCTCTACCCATGTTCTGCCTTTTCATTTTCATTACATTCTTTGAGACAGACTTCTACCTACTTGCAAATGTTCCAGGACAAGATGATATAAACCCTAGCTGTGACCTTTAGGCACTATTACAATACAAAAATAGATTATACTATGGATCCAGAGTCCAATATCCAACAATCATGCCAACTGATGCCACTCTGATGTAGATTAATAGAGTACAACCCACCTGAACAAATTTAGATCAATGCCTGTTAAAAAAGTCTGAGAACTTTTGGGAGCAGTATGCCCCAGCATCTTCAGCTAGAGAGAAATCCCTCTTACTACTTGTGCTCTTGCTACTTGGCTGCTGCTGTAGTCCACATATCACTTCCTTGAAGAAGTGCTGCTAGTGACTTCAGTGGATTCACTTGCGAGGGAAAGGTGACAGGATTAGAACCACAGGCTGTAAACACTTCAGTACCCTCTGGGATTACGTTGGTTTATTATCATTGGCGCATTGTGCTCAGACAGCAAAGATATTCATTTAAGGATACTAGTTTCTATTTCCAGTTCTATTACACCTATTTTTATTTGAACTTATTTAAAGACAACATTATCAACCCAGAAACAAAAGACAGGAAGGAGATGGAAGTCCACAATGCTTGAGACTCTGGACAATGACAGGAAACGGCCCGTGTTTTGACAGTTCCCCCAATTCTCTTCCAAATGATCTTTACTGAAGAATTAGACAAAGTCCAAAAAGCAAAATAAAAACATAAACAAAACTCTGTGAAGGGGAAATCCTCTTGTATTCAGACACCAGCAGAGTGGAAAATTTTAGAGACAATCCAGGTCTAGAATGTTACATTAGAAAAAATTTGCCTATATAAAAGCAGGAATGACAGTAACAAGATGCAACAAGAACAAATGATTCCCTGTTCTACTTGGAGAAATCCCATTGTCTGCCTCCAAGCAAAATTACAAACAAACAAAAAAATAATTTAGTGTGTTTTGTGATGGGTATATTAACAAGATACTTGGCTTAGGTATTTTCAAAGTACCCACCACAGTGACGGTTGAACATAGTACATGAATGTTTTAGGTATATGAAGCCTCACATCCAATCCACTTCTGAGATCACCAGAAGCTCAGACGAGAAATGTCCTTTGGCTTATATATGCCTTCTTAATAATTCATACATGAACATAAAACCCCAGCTGTATTAGAGGATAATTAAGAAAACCTACCAACGAGCAAGCCAGACTCATTTTGCAACAGATCAGTTTTGTGCAGTTCTGAACAAGCATACAGCTTACTGGCAACAGAGCATTACTTAGCAAACTCAAACCCTATCCATTGTATCAGGATGACATTACTTAAGATGTATTTTGAAGTTTTTATGTAGACAAAGATCTAGCTGAAGTCAAACATACTTTCTCCTCAGTAAAAATCGAGTAGGAACTTCAAACTTGGCCAAGGTTGACCATTGTAACACAAAAGTTCGAGCAGAAGCCAACTGTTTTGTTCTCCAGAGATCAGTTGGAAACACACCAATAAACAGGATGGAAGATACTCTTTTCAAGGGAATATTATAAACAGCAAATTAATTGTACAATATGTTATTGTGCTCAGGGAGATTAACTGTATTGGAAATCAAAACCTAGAGCAGATAATTAATAATTATGCAGTTATATTGAAAAACACTAAAACACACACAAAAAAGTCAAAGGAATATTAAATTCTTTCACTTTGGGTTATAAGCTGAACACTGATAGGATCCATGGAGGAACTTTTCCTATAAGTTACTCCATATTTGTCCACAACTGAACTGTCAGGAGCTATACATGCACTACATAGGCAATTTGTCAATCTTGGTATAGCCACAGCTGACTTCCACATTACAGGGATTTTGCAGCATCCTCGAAGAATGAGCTAAACCATACAGTCTTTCATCCATAAATAATTTCTTACCTGCAACTGCCTTGCTAGAGAGGACTAGTCAAACTGCAAGGCAATTCTTTAGTAATACTGCCAGCAAGAATACCAGAAAGTGTCAAATACAATAAAGGAGTTTATAAAATGGTCACCAGCACACTGAGGACTGGAATAAACCACCCGATGCATTTCCCATTCAGCACCAGACAGCATCAGGTGGCAATATGTTTCCGTCATTACAGATTTATCCTGGATTAAACCTGCAAGCAAGAAATGATATGACTATATCTTCCTCTTCCCCCAAATATGTACCAATTATTCTTTATGGCTTGTTTTCTTAACCTTTCTTTTGCAAAGCAAAAAGAAAGCAAAGAAGCCATAGCCTTATTATCTTTTTTTTTTTTAAAGAAAAAAAATAGAGACTTTAAGCTTACTGCAAACCACGACCAGACGTGCATTTATCACCATAATGTGGCGTGATGTGTCAGTTGATAATTTGGCGCCCACTTAAGAGAAGGAATTCTGCTTATTTTTTGTTCCACTAGCTAGTCCAAAACCAAGTGCAAAGTTGCACAATCCCTCCAACTTTGTTGGAGAAGAAATAGTCAGAACCAAGATTCACAGAAGAGGGAAGGAAAAAAAAAAAATCCCAGTCCTCTTTTCTGCATAAGTGGTTATATGTTAAAAAGCAAGAGTTCGGCAGAGAAAAACACTGCTTTTTGCTTTCCCAGGCAGGTTTCTTGCTCTTCCAAGTAGACTCCAGACTTCATGTATTTCTTTCCCTCCCTCCCTCCCCCAACCCTTGATGATAGTATTTGGCAGGAACTTTTAATTAAAAAAAACCCAGACTGCCTTTGTGCTACCCCAGCAAACCTCTCTGGGGAAATGATGTTCTTTGCTCAGCAATTCCTGTTCAGCACAGAGTGCCAACACGAGGAAAACAGCTGGAGTGACTTCCTATTCTCCATTCAGGCCTGGCGGCCTAGGAACAAATCCTTACAAAAAGAAACAGAGGCTGAAACCAACAAAGAATCATTGACAAAGAAATGCATGATGACTTTTGTAAGATGTTATTTTCAGCTCATTTTGTTAAGTGAATGCATTCAGTCTCTCGCAATAACACAGAACTCATTAACAACCTGACCCAACTACCACCAAGCTGTGGAAAAGCTTCATATCAAGTGGCAATCAGAACAACAACTTTAACGAAGAAAGCGGATCTGTTGTAAAGACTATGCAGGAATGACCTGGGCAATGGGCTTGAGCAGCACTTGCTACAACAGTCTGAGCCTGGACGCAGCCTCCCGCACTAACAAATAGCAACAGTAATGCAAAGCAGCAGATATACATATCATCACCCAATGAATGCGCTGAAGCTCATGTATACATTTTCTAGGCCAGACATGTGTCCTAATACAAGTGATCCAGGCAGCAGTCTTGCCACATGTCATGATTTTATCTCATTTTGCATTTTCCTTGAAGAACTTCGTGTTTAGTCACTGAAAAGTCTTGCCTTTCATTTACATACAAATAATTTTCTATATTCCAACACCTCAATATGGCCTCCCCAATAACTCCTTTAACACCTGAAAAATGACGATAATGCAAACATTATTACTTTTTAAGTCTTATAGTTATGTCATCCTCATATTGGGGAGGGAGGAGCTTGCCAGATGGGATTGATAATTATGTGGCTGTAATCCTAACAGCTGCCATTCAGACACATAAGGATATCGTCCAGTTTAATCTCAACACCAAGAGATTTACTTTAAATCCCTTTCCACTCTGTAGAAAAGCAATACTAACAATGCAGCTATCACCACATCTCCCCAGGCTTCAAGATTATTTTTTTCTGAGAAACACAATGTCTATTTAACAAAAAAGCCAACATTTAATCCAAGGATTACAGCCGTGAAGTCCTGCTACTCTAAATCAGACGGCTCCTTGGGCTTTAATTTGAAAATCCGTATATTGCTTGCTAACTTCCTTACATTTAAATCACAAAATGCAAAGCATCTGAGATCATAGCTGAGTTCTGGAAGAGACCCAACAGTTAAATCTCCAGGGAAGTCAGGCAAGGCTGATAATTGGGTTCAGACAAGGATATATATTTGTTTTTTACTACACTGATACTGGATAACACTCTGCATTTCCCCTTTTTTTCAGCTTTGCTCCTTTCTTCCTTTCAAGGAAAGGTGACCTTTTTGATTGCTTCTCATCACTAATCACATTTAGATAATACTAACTAACTAACCCTTTACAATAGTCTGGCTACTAATGGTTTAGTGAGGGGGGAAGGAAGAGAGGAGAGAGCAGTGTTATACCTCTAAGGCGATAGACTTTACAATTTGAAGGTCTGTCCTTTTCCTGAGGCTGTGTTGTCACAACACTCACACCGCTTGCATCCGAATGACGGGATGGGTCCGCTTCCTCCTCTCCCCACCTCCTTTTCTTAAATTACCACGGATTTCCTTCACTGTAACCTTGTTGCCAGCGCTCAGCCTACCCAGTAGACAAATGACAAATTCCTCTGGTTCAGTCTGCAGTTGAGGGATGAGGAAAGCAGTTCCTCCAACAGTATTTAGAAGAGGAGAATGGAAACAAATATTCCAAAGTCATATTTAAATGATTATACAAATGTTGATTAACATAAAACTTCATTAAAACAAAGTGCCCTGCATGTAACATACAGGCCATATAACTTGCCTGTTCCAACATGTTTAATCAAAAGACTTAAGAAAAAGAAGTCACGACATGTATCACACTCAAGTTACGACAAGTTTCAGGATCAGAATACAGCACTAGCCATCTCCCATAACAGTCATATGGCAACAAATCTTTTACCTGTGCTAACCTGTCCTCCATAATCTTTGTTGGTCTCCTATGCTTGTACAAGAACAGAGTACAACGCCCAGATCAAATGCAAATATTAAACAGGTATGCTAAAAAAGAGAATCCACAGCAAAACTTAATTAGTCTCCATGGGAGACAGACACCAGGGGTACTAAAGAGTCCCTCTTCAGGACTTTATTATGCTTATTGTGACTGTGAAAATGTTTCTTATCTAGCTCACTGTTTTACCTATTCCTGCTCAATTATTTGAGGAATTATTTTACAGCCTCTTTTGATCTAGGTATTCAGGCCAGCAACAATACAGCGCAGAGTGGGGTAAATGGTATCTTAAACAATATTTAGCAAAGACCATAGAGAAATTTTTGCGGTTTATCATGCTTCCACTGCAAAGAAAGATGCCATTAAAACCAAGAGAGCACCTACACAACAGTAGCTCAAGAAGGCCCCCAAGATAAGCAACTACTGACCTGTTTGGGCCTTCCCTGAGGTGCAGCAATCAGTGTTTGTTTGCCACATATAACCTACCCAAATACCTGAAATTTATTGAACAAGGAATTGAGAGGATGTGACAACTGCAAACTGATTCTTCATTAGACTTGAAGCTAGAAAGGCATTATGTACATGTTGAAGAAGAAACACTAAGTCCAGAGGTTTATAAGTTAGTAGCAAGTCATAAAACTCCTAACTACAGCGGCCAGAACCTGATGAGATGTTGGGAAGGATCAGCTTTGCTCTGAGGGCTCAGCTGGCTAACTGTAAAACAACACTGAAGGAATTAGATCAGTATACTTTTTCTTTTTCGGCTTGATTTCCCTTGTGTTCCTGCAATCACATTGCCTGACACCCTCCCCCTGGATTCAAGCCAGGCTGAACAGAAATTTAAACTGCTGTACAGTTGATGGAAATCTTCTACAGCTGGAAAGGAGGAAAGGTCCTTCTAGCATCTTATTGATAAAAAACGATCCAATCTTGGGAAATACTCCATTCTCGGCACACATCTTAGAATCCAGAATCAATCACAAAACACAAACTAGAGGAAAACCAGGCTTCATTAGGTTGGGCCTCCATGGTTGAGAGTGCCTGAAAACACACAGTAGGGCATATTCCACAGATCTCAGAAAACCTCATATGTGGAGTTTTGGAACAGATACAGAGAAACTCGGAGACTTGAATTATCTCAAAACCCCATAATGCAGACCTGAAACAAATCAGTTTTGTGAGCAAAAGAATCAATGAAGCCTAGCTTCTGATTGATCTGTGACCTAAGTCCTTTTGTCCCTTCCTCCACATAACCCAACTCCCTTACAAACACCCTAATCCTACCCTCCTTCCCACGTAGCCCAGGCAAAAACCAACATATGTTGTAGCTGGTCCCACCACCACCACTGACTACCCAACCAGCATGTGTACAAGCCAAGTGGCCCACTAGAGGAAAGCTGAGGATAAAACTTTTGGAGCCCCAACTGGAAGCCTTTCTCACAATGGAGTCATGAAAAAAGTTCTCTATCCAAGTGTTCATTTCTATGGCATTACTACCTGGGAAACCTCTACTGCTTTGCTAAGTCGAGCTGATATCCACAAAGTGAATCAAGATTCAGTTGAAATACAGGCTAAAAGAAGGCATAGTCATATAAACCTCATTTGCTTAGGCCAATAAATAAAATTGCTTTGAGATTAGAGAGAATTTGAAAACATCCTTGCAAAATGAGACAAAGTTTTGGAGCACAGTAAAATTAGGAAACCTTTAAGAGATGGTTTGATTCTACAATTGTAGGGGAAAAAAAAAAAAAAAAAGAGCATCTTAGGCATGAAAGGGATTTTATACAATATTGACTAAAACAGATGAAGACAATATAAGATACAGTTGATTCTGGAAACAACAAAAAGTCAAAATAAAGACCTTCACAAAGCTTTTACAGAACTGGAATTCAGGCTCCCCCAGGAGAAGAGAGCTGCAGACTCAGAGTGGATGGCTCACAGCAGTTTACAGTCCTGTACAAACGTGCGGTCCATTGATGATTTCCATTTATGCTACTGTAGTGAACTATAAAAGTTCTGGTAACTCAGAAGTGGATACATATCCTGTTTGGTGATTTTAACTTACAGGGGCAATAGTTTCAACAGAAAAGCATGGAAGACAGCTAAGGGCAGTAGCTGCATCCGGCTTCCCAGATAAATTTACTTGCTATCATAAATGGAAATCTTTACTTTTAACTTGAGTTTTAGCACAAAGTCAGAGCATTACATATTTCTTGATCGACTTGTATGAGAAAGAATAATAAGAAAGATGGTTGCAGATGGATGCCCTGTAAGCTGTGCAATGACAGAGAGGAGCATGGGAAAGGTGCTACCTGGAAAGAAGTTGGAAACTGAAGGAAAAAACCTCCTGGCAGTTTGAATCCTCTTGTACACAAATTTGTTGCTTTGAATGCATTTTTTATAAACAAGTCAATGAGTTAAAAAAAAAAGTCTGGTTCTAATGATTTTTTCTTCCTAATGAGAAAAGTCTGTAAGAACCCAAAATACTGGCAAGCTGCTTGGGTCAAAAGGGGACCGGTACAACAGGTAACATAATTGATTACTGATGATTGGGAGTCAGGGCTTTGCCAGTGCCTCACATAATTTTTGGAAACTTGCACGATTTTAGGAAGAGTTTCCTATGTTTACCTATGGATAACACATAGAACTAGTCCAAAATTTTTCAGATGCTTTTTTTATCAGAAAATGGGTTGTCTATTGAGGTCAATGTGGTTCATTAGAAATACCTTGGGTTTGAAACATCTTTCCCTCAAACTGAGAGACTTTCCAGCAGAATTCTCCCTAGATTCCTACCATCTTTTCCCTGGCCAGAGGCTCACTAGTGCTCACGACTCTCATTTATGTGAAACGTGAGAACTAGTTTGTTTGAACCAAAATCAAGTTTTGAAATAAAACCAAGACTTTCTGGTTTTTTAGACACCTCTTTCTTTCCTCACACAGGACACTATGAAACTTCAGTTACTTGACAGCAGATTATGGTCCTTCCTCAACCATCCCTTCCCTCTTCCAAACCAGACAAAATAAGTATGTCATTGTTGTGGTTTAACCCCAGTCGGCAACCAAGCCCCACACAGCCGCTCGCTCACCCTCTCCCCCCCCCGCCCCCAGTGGGATGCCCCCCCCCGGTGATGGGGGAGAGAATCAGAAGGGTAAAGGTAAGAAAATATACTTGTGTCTTACACATACTATGATGGAACCCATACAGCAAAACCAAGATCTAATCCTGTGTCAGACACTTTATAAATACATCAGAGCTCTTCCTGCCCCAAGGAGTTTAATTCCACACCTGTAGAGCACTTTGAAGCCATCAGACTGAAGGTAATACAGAGATATTAAATTATTTTAAAAATATTAAAAGCAACTAAACCAGCAGGTTTTCTTCCATGTAAAGGAGCTATGCTTTGCTATCACAACACAAGCCGTAGGTTGGGTGGAAATCCAGGTTTTCCATGACTGAGCACGGTACCTGGCCCAAAACAGAAAACAGCTACATTCTTCCTGTGCGGAGTTCTATTTATTTTCTGTTCATATTTTGAAAACAAGTTTTATTGTCCTGTATTTTTACTTTACTTTACTGTTTAACAAGATCATTTTAATTGTATTATTTCTTAGAGGCAAAAAAATACAGATATTTAGAGTGCCCCTTCTCCTGCTAAATTCAGAGGGAGAAGAGGGAAAAAAAATCACCCTAGAAGAGTAGAATGGAGAAAAGAAAATTATCACCTGTACAGGAGTGCTACAAAGAGTATGGGTAAAAAAATGCCCTTCTCAAAAAACTTGGATTGGAGAATACAAGAGGTAAACACAACTTTTTTTTTAATGCATCTAACATGTATTCAGGGCAATAATAGAAACTATGATCGTGGATAGTGAAACAATGAGTTACTGTACTACAGAGCAAAAAACTCCCCGTGTCCTGACGAGGGCAAGTGATACAACACACCGTGCAAGGTGAGAAACTCTGAGGCAGCAAGATATTTCATCTGTTGCATTCCAGACTGATATCAAAATGGAGACACGGCATTTTATAAATTCATTTATCAAGCACTTGTACATAAAAGAGAGAAATAGAAGAGGTCTATTAGGTAGCAGCCACAACTGTCAAACTTTAACCCTTAACCTATGTATATATAAAAACACAGATAAAAATATAAAAAAGTTAAGGTTCGAAGCACCAACACCCAACAAACACACACAAGCCATTCTGCATTGTCTTTGCAAGTGCTATTAAGAATTACCCAAGGTATTCTTAAGATCTGATGAGAAATCCAGACACAGCCCTGCTAAAGCATTTGAAAACCTAAAGAAAAAGAAAATTGCAGTTCTTGAAGCATTTCCTATATCACAGTAAGATTTTTCTCCCACTCTGGGATATAAAAGCCTGAGCTCTTTGCAAAAGGCATGACTATACCAGATGTACATTTTTCTCAATCAAATCTGTTTCAATTTCTCTTTTAGAAGGATATGGTTTTACGCTACAGCCTTCATACTGAAGTCCATCAAAGGGTTGTACGGAACAATGAATTACCTTCAGTTATGATCTGACTTTCTAGGCAAACCACATGAGCACAAAGAACCCACTGTTAACTCCAGCACAGTTTGGGACATTACAATTTGGTTTTTGTAACGTTTAGCACTTTTGTTACATCCCTTATCAGGTCTCCTCACATTTCATGGATTTTTACTAAATTGAACATCCCACAATTCTCTAAGAAGCAAAGATGAAATGTTACAAGGATGAATATTACAGAGCAGGAACTGAACCACTGGCAGTTAAAACACTGGGAGGGACTGCCTCTGTGCAAGAGCCAGGAATAAATCCTAGAAATGTTGACTTGCAGTTCGTTGCTCTAGCCAGTAGGTTCAATCGGCACTCCTCTCCCCGTAAGATCTGCATAGTGCTGCCTGAACAGCAATTAGGAGCTAACAGTTGAAGAAATGTTGATTTAAAATTTAATTTTTCAGGCTACCGTTCCATGTACATTGTGCAGTGCAGTGTCAGAGGGAGGACTAGGCCCAAATGCTAACTTGGGACCTGAATTCATGCCTCCTGAGGCCAGAGTCCTCCACCCTGAGAGTTTTTATCCACCTTGCTAACGTATCAGCCAGACACAGCGAGATAGGCAGCAAAGATCAGAGCCTCCTTTTCTGAAGAGCTTCTGCCAACCACAAATCTTGAAAGCAGAGTGGGGTATAATCAGGAGAGCACTCTGGTGTCACTTAGAAAGGAAAAAGCATGCAGCTCCTCCCCTTGGCTAGCGTTTCCAGAAAATAATTGCATGCAAGGAAACAGAGTCCTTAAGGTACATTCCCAAAAGACCACGTCCTTTGGGACTGTGGTGAATGGACTAGGAAATCAGCAGCCCATCTCTCCCAGCACACCCCACACTGTGATGAGATCCAGCCCTCGTGTTTGCACTGGGAGAGGGGTAATGTGTTTACACCACATTGACTGACTTTTCACCACACATTCAGCAATCAGCCACATACACAGCTATTGTATAGGACAGAGCGATTCCTCTATATCATCTTGCAGAGCATTGTAAACATGCTCTCAGGAGTCAGCAGAGCAATACCTGGAAAGAATTAGTCTGTTGTTTTGTACATAAGCAGCAACACAAAACGAAACCCCCAAAACATCCAAATATAAAAAACTGTATAAAGAAACACGTTCATTAAAAGCAAACACACAAGTATATGTACGTATAGGAAAAAAATAGATCTTGCTTTCACCTATACAGTCTGACTCCATTCAAAGGCAAAGCTGCAAGAAGCATGACCAGTAAGCTTCACACACAAATTCAACATTGATAAGAATAAGAATCACATCTGCGGTACAGTGGTTAGAACAACAACCAAATGGGCTGCTGGACCCTCAGCTTCTGGGCAGGACCTGCCCACCGATGGTGCTGTGTAATTCAGTGAGTTACAGGCAAGTCTGGGATTCCCCAAAGTGTCTGAAACTGGTCTTTTTTTTGCAGATGTGATGCTGATCTAGACAGAGTTCTTTGATCTGTTTCTATAAGGGCCAGCTCTAGGGGGATCTGAGAAGGCTACCGATAATGTTTACATCTGGCTTATGCTACAGCACATCTGGCTTGTAACGGGAACAGCTGGCACACACAAGCATCGGGGCACTGGAAGAAACTGCTGTTCTGGGGGAAGTTAGTCTTGCTGCTGACACAAAGCTGGAAAAATCTGGCTTCTTTTCCTGGCTCAGTCAGTAACTCACCTGTACCTCGGTTTCTTGCCCTATACACTGAACATAAAGGGTTCTGATTCTGTTACACTAAATACTACTGATACAGTGACTTCATAGATTTAGCTAGCTCAGAGAAATGCGCAGTCTATTTCATTGGTATTTATAAAAGTGTTTTAGAAGTCCTGAAACAAGGGTCATATAACAGAATAGGGCATCAATACTTTGAAAATAATCTTTGGTCACATTCAGAATAAAGAAAAAATAACAAGACATTCCTCGCCCGTAAGTTTATCCATCTAAAAGACTAGCAAGCATTAAACCTCCTAGAGTGTTTGAAATATCTGGACAGAAATATCAGAACATGGGCTTTGAGGTATTTTCAACACAACCAGAAGCAGAAAGGACCAGACTGCAGACCCATGAGGTTTAATTCGAATAGATAACTTCACTGCTTATCTGATCTACATCTGCAATCTGAACCTTTGCAGGTTCGCCCACCACCACTAAACATGACATCAAGCTGAGAACACAGGAAACCTCAGCAGATTCAGTCAAGAAATCACGTAGGCAACAAAATGAGGTCATGCAATTCTTGCAGTTTAACACTGGCAAAAGGGAGAAGGGAGTAGAGAAGGAAGAGGGAGGAAGTCCTCTATCCCGTAGATGCAAGGTACTCCATAGCCAGTGATATTCTCACGTTTTTCTGTTTGTTTTCATCACTTTCCTGTTCTACTTTTCCCCCTCCTCACAAGCTAATCAACAGTGCAACTAACATGAAATAACATGAAACTCAAACTTCCCATTGTCTTAATACCATCAATTGTACCAGGAAACGCCTCGTTCTCTCCTAAATGATTCTGATAAAAACCAGCTTAAATTGCACAATGCACATAGCTAGAAATAGGATATTCTTTCATATTGCAGTTTTTACTGGACCTTGAGATGACAAACAGAATTTAGGTAGTTTACATGAGTTTTAACCAGACCAAAGAAGAGGCTTCAGTGCTGTACACAGAAATAGTTTCTCCTATTCAATAGACAAGCACGTAGAGCCGCCCTACCCGTATCAAAGGAGTCTGAGTGAATTCCCGTCATCCATACTGAATACATCACTTTATCCAACCATGACATAAAAGAAAAAAGCTGGCTCTTTTCTCATAAAAAGGAAAATAGCAATACCCTGAAATCACATGTCTTCTAGGCAGCTTCCCAAACACACTTTGTTTTCATTGACTAAAATAATGCCTAACAATAGAAATTGAAAGCAGATTTTCCTACACTATAAAAAGTCTTATTCTATTAGAGACCAGCAGATCTTAAATCGTGTTATTTAGCTAACACTCATCTCTGCATAGTGAAAGAACATAGGTCATCTAAATAGAGAAATATTAGTGACTCTTTCTCCACTCTTCTACCATTTTAATGACTAGATTAGAGATGGAACTGGCCCAAAACAACACTCTGAGCCCCACCAAACCATTTGGAAATGTGCGCCACATAGTCCTATTTATTGATTCTCTGATGACTGTTCTTGTAAATAACCCCAAAAGTCAAAGGGCTGTAGAGGCTGTTTGGGATGCCCAGGCTCAAAGCCCACAGTTAAAACATCCCCAGGCATCTCTGGGTATTCCCAAAGAACACTGAATTCTGGCCGCCTCTTTCTTCTTGTTGACATACAGCCAGCATTTGTCAGTCTGATCTGAATCACCAGGCAGCTAGTTTGGAAGGAGGAGTTGATTGGTGTTATCATCCTTTATTGCATTAGCTAATTTTGATTTGCCTGGTTAATACCATTAACACAGTGGAGTCACAACTCAAACGGGTTTTATGCCAGTGCAACTCCATTTATTTCAAAAGAAGGGCTCTAAATTAGACAAGTGGAAGTGAGATCAGAATTGTACTGAATAGTGGTGCAATATTCTACATGTACACAGCTCATAGTTCATACAAAAATGAAAATGGACATTTCTGCCTGTCTTATGACACTTATGCAAGTAGTTGGTAAAACTTTCTCTGGCCCTATGCTTCCGGAAACCATCCTAGCTCTACTGATCTTCACTGATCTTCTACTATACACATTAATCATTTGACCCTAAATCTCAAATTATTTTCTGAACTGATACTTTCTAAGAATGAAATATGGCTCTTTGAGTCCCAAGAATCATCCTCACCGTAAATGGAAGGAAGATGAAGCGGCATAGTACTACCAGTCATTCAGTAGCTGTTTTCAATCGTTTTTTTGTTAAGTTTCTTCTTTCTACTTACTTCACATGTTTCATGCGAATTACAGCCAGCTTTGTAGACCTGCTTCATTTTTCACTCCTGTAAAAACTGGTAGTTAAATAGAACCAAACTTAGCAGTATCATTCTACCTTAAAAAAAAAAGACAAGGTCCCTTCTCTTTCCATCTCTAAACTTATGTTTTGGTCTTTCATATTTTCTATCTACAAACACAGGCTCTTGGCAAGTTCGCTGGCTTTTTCATAGGTCAAGAGGAAATCTGTCCAATTGTTTGACAAACAAAGCATACTGATAACAGTTTATAGAGTAATATGGCTAGAATCTGTGTTGTGACCACACTCAATAGAATGGGAATTTTTTTTAAAATAATCAAAAAGCAAGAAAAATCCTGGGTTACTTCAGCTATAATTTTTCCTTCTACTTTTTGCTGTCCTAAAATTTAAACTGGTCACCCTGCCTATGACATTTAAGCATTCCTTATTTGCCATTCGCCTTGCAGATTGCTTGCTGCTACGGCACAAATCTGCATTTCAACACAAGAGATTGCAGTATCTCTCTCATGCCTCGGATATGACTAATGAGGAGACTGCTCAACTTTAAAGCCAAACGGGAGCAATACCCAGTCTAAGAGCCATCAGGAGGAGCGAACCCACATTTCAGGAAGAGGTGAGTAGGGAGAGCATAGGAAAACCGCTGAAATGAAGAGACAGGTGTCAGGAGGAGGATGAATGTGATTCACTTATTTACCCAAATGGATGTGACGGTTTGTATCTCAAGGTTATGCAAAGACCATGAAATATGAGGGAAGACTGCTGGCTTTCCCCACTCTGTGGCACTTACAGCTTATTCTTGACTCAATATTTCCTGCTTTATTCAAGATGGACAATATTCCAAAGCCAGCAAGCATTTGTCTTTCATTTTCTCTGGTTTTACCTCTGCCCAATTCAGACAATGCAATCTTTTTTTTTAAAATAACATTCTTGCTTTCTCTTCAATATTGATTGGAAACGATCTGACAGATGGAGTTTTTGATCAGTTAACAAATATATTTTTTTCATTTTTATGATCTAGTTAGTTACACTTTTTAAGCCTATGAATATAATCAAAACAGGGCCAGATTTTTCCCATATGCAAGCACAGGAGTAACTACTGTAGCATACAGGCTATATACGAAAATTGGTAAACCACTAACCAAACTTCCAGCAATTCATCCTTACACAACAACTGGCAAACAAACAAACAAAACACCCCCCCAAGACCCAAACAAACTAACACCACTACCAATCTCTGTCCAGTGAAATTCACACTCTTTTCAGAATGTTTGCTGCATGGCCAGAAAGTAGGATACTGATAACTAACATGTTAAGTTTCCACTCTGCCTTTAATGCCAATAGCACATATTATTCAGCAGTGTCCAGTTAAGGAGCTGTGCGCAAATTAATGAAAACCGTTATATTAGATTCAAGTGCTGCAATTTCATTTTATATTCCCTAGGAGAATGTGTACATGAGGACAGTATTTTTCTGGCAAAAAAAAAGACATTTATATGTTCTGAGCTTCACAAACTGAAGACACAACAGCTTTTATGGAGATCATTATTACAGGAGAATAAAGCAAACCTCTCCCATTTACCATACCCATATGGTTCCCTGAAACCCGAGCACATGAATGTCTGGTTCTGATCATTCACCCATGTCAGAGTGTGTAAACCATACCTTATCCAGGAAAGGATGAGCAAAACCCCAAGAAATCTATCAGTATTACTTGCCTGCAACTAGAGCCAACAACAGTAAAAGTCGGAGAGCAAATATAGATATGAACTTCCCCTTCCTTCCATTGGGCTGGAAGAAGCCATGAGCAAAAGCGCTTGACTGAGTCCTGAAAAAGGGGACAAGAAAGGTCCCGGGACAGTCACCCTGCAGATCTGGAAAAGGACTTTTGAGCACTGCTGCTACATTCCAGAAAGAAACTGAAAGAATCATCTCTTTGAAAAGAGGAGGAACGAAAGGTAAGTCAGCAGATGACAGCAGGATGCTGTGGATCAGTGTTGTTTAGAAAACAACTGGTTTCTTTTGAAAGCTAAAGGACTCCAAAAGCCTTGGACCCTCCCTCATACAATAACTAAATCATCTTTGGCAGCTGTTACTGTTTTAGTCCCATACCCTGCAAAGATTTATACATCTGCTTAACTTTATCCATGTAAACAGTCCCAGTGACATTAGCAAGAGCTCTCACATTTGTTAATTTAAACTTTGTAGAATCAGGGTATTGCCTAGAATTCTCACAAGCAAATAAAATCCAAGTCTGAAATAAATATAGTTATAATCTCTTTACTTTGTGTTTTCAGGTTCCCATTTTTCATTATGCCTTCTCAAGTGGCCTTAGATCCAAATATGTGTCTCCAAGGCCAGAAAATCTTTTAAGGGCTCTTTTAGATGTCTGCCTATCTATGAGTGAAAGCCATCAAAAGGAACAGCATGATTTTTTTATAAGAAAACACTTTAATATCTGTTATGGCCATTTGCCTCAACAGTTTTATAATCATGCTGAATAGTGATCTACATTTAGTTTAAAATTTATACTAAATGAACCAGAGGGTAAAAGTGGCTCACAGGCTAGTCTAGCATATTGCATATCTATTTTTGCTAATCTTGGTCTAATTCAACGGCAAAATTCTGTTTAATGGCCACATCCAGGTCACCAGCACCTACCTAATAAAAAACAGTAATAAATCAGTATCATCAGTGCAATGGATTCTGGAGCGAACAAACACTGAAGTACAAGAAGTGCTAGAGATGTCAGTTAAGACTGTCTGATCTTGCTGATTCGAGATCATGCAGTTTCTAGTCGTAACTCTTTTCCTTGGCCATTTATTCTACTGCCTATTGTAGCTGCTACAACTAATAGCACATGAGCTAAAAGATCCCCCGCCCTTTGTTGCAGTCTCCAGGATTCATCCACAACATGCAAAAGATTTTCCCCTGCTTGATGCCAAGGTGAGGGGGCCTAATTCTCAATTCCTCTCATATAGCAAAAATAGAAATGACATAACTGAAATGCAAAAATACCCAGTATCACTTAATGGCCCTCTGCATGTTACAGTCCCAGGCCATTGCACCTCCCTGGACATGCCATTCGGCTCTCATTAGCTTACATTTTCAGACACCTTCCACTTAACTTCCACAGCATAAAGTTTAACCCATCTAAAGTCCACCCCATCTAAAGTTCACAAACATAGTAGGTGAATTTCTGGTATAAAGAACAATTCTGTAGTGAGTTGATCTGTGTAGTGCTATAGTACCCAACAAATAAACATCATCTTCAACAAGAATCAGCAAAGTTTCCATTATTTTTGTATTTTCAGCTTTCTTAAGCACTTTAGGAAATTCACACTGAGACCTACTGACTCAACTGATATAAAATAGGCTTTTCTCTCCTCTTTTTTTTTACTACTTCTGTAGGGTTATTAGCCTAAAATCCTAAAGAAACAAAGCATATGCAATCGTGCTGTCTTTCTGCCCCCTTCCTGCTCCATCCTGTGTGATTTCTGAACTCACTGACTCACTTGAACCCATCAACCCAGCTGAGAAATGAACAGACGTCACCAAGATGCTGGGTTCCTACTAACTTCTGGAAAATCAGCAGACATACAGGGACGGAAGAAAGTGCCCCCACTAAGGAAAATTTGTCAGCGTTAACTCGTCTGCTACCTGCTCAGCGAGCTGCCCATCAGCTGATCAGGACCCGCTGATCCCGCTGACCCGAGGTTTGAAACTCATTGCAGCCAGCCCCCTTGCCTGCCCAGCTAACAGAGAGCTGACAGACTGCTACAGAGAGGAATAGTTCAGAGGTGGTAGTAGGGGTGAGATTACAACTGATGCATCAAAAAAAAACCAGCAGTAATTTTCAGGCAAGTAGGTGGGGATAAATAAGATAGGCAAAAGGCACAAAATTCTGTAGTACTTTACAGATTTCAGGAGGCCTGCTGCCCATCAAACACGGTTTCATATTGAGTTCTCCAAGATTACAGATAGTTTGGGTATAGCAGAATGCTCTGTGTTTAATTTTTATGATCACCATTAGCTGATCTACATGCCAATGTAAAGGAAGTGGAAGGCAAGCTGCTGTTCATTACGCTGTTCGTTATCAGAGGCATCATAAATTTACCAGTGGATGGAAGATTTTAAACTAACCGAACTTTGTGTTTTTAAATTCCACTCTGAGTAGACAGACAAGGGAAAAATACTTATTTTTAGACACAAAGATAGAGAAAGGGAAACAAACCAAAAAAAAGCAATAGAGCCCTGGAAAAATCTCTGGGAGCGAGGTGATAATTTAAATCACTTTGAGGCTGGACAAGACAGGTGAGGAAGGTTTGGTGGAACGGTTTTGTGAAGGTCTGACTTTCACACGAGCTCGAGCAGGAAACGTTCCAAAATCAGGACCTAAATCCTCGCTAATCTTTACGGCCCGGTGGCAGAATGCAAAATACCAGGGCTCCGCTCTGGAGCTGTGAGCCAGCGTTCCTGCAGTACTAGATATCCCAAACTCACGTGTTAAATAACTTGAGATTGTTGAGTGTGGAGGCAAGTTATGCCACAACAGCTCAGGTTTAAATTGTCCATGTGGACGTGTTTATTAGCAGTTTTGGAGAGCATTCTGCTTCTTCCTCCTCCTCTTATTTTTAAAAGCTTAGGACTGCACAAGAACGTCAAGGCTCTGGCTGTTTAAGGACCATGTGACTCCTCTGTACTTTGAACTCAGATAAACTTCTTACTGAATGAAGTCATGTGTAAAATGCTTTCCAACAGAGATTATTTTGAACCAAGCCGTACTAAGAAATGCAACAGAATTTCAACACTCATATTTCAGCAGCAAAAAAAGGAACCATTCTTGTACGGAGTGCAGCGCTTTGGGGGAAGCACCAGATCCCCTCGCATAAACAGAATTACACTTGTACTAGACTGGTAGATCATGTTTTAGTTCGGGGAATAAAAAAATCATCATACTTCCATATAATCACACATCAGAAAAAATAGCTTTTGCCTAATCAAGGCATGCAACTTCGCTTCCAAAAGACTTCTTCATAAATCTCAGTATCCCAAGTTTTAATCAGTAAAACCAATATCAGCTCCAAACTGGCCGTGTTGGGATGGATCAGAATTTTTGTATGTTTTTTTTCCCGAAGAGATACCAGGTTTTAGCTAATATTTGGATAAAAAATGCACAGGCCTGATCATTACGCTTTTTTTCCCTAGGAGCAGAACATATGGCTTGTATCCTGGCTAACTTCCAACCTGAGTAATTATGTACTGACCACATAAGTTTCCCCTGCGGTTTTAACTGGATAAAGCATTCCTCTCCAGTTCCTCCTGTGAACATTTATACCTTGTTGTGGAGCACTATTAAACAGCTACTGCCCTCTGCCCCAAAGATGCCTGCATCTTAGTAATAAGTGAAACAATTTCTTAAAATTATAATTATATCCGTGTCCCCTCCAAATATAGTTGGGAGGGACAGGGATATAATTATAATTTTAAATATAATTGGGGGGGACATGGATCCATTTCATTCCTTAACACGTGTTTTGAGTTCCTAATCATATCCATCAGACATGATCTTCTATATCAGGATGATGTTTTCATGCAATGAAATTGATAGATGAAGATGGTATTTTTCCTAAAAACTTCAAGTGTTAAAAGACCTACCCTTAGGTCCATACAGCATATTTAAAATCAAGCATTTCTTCTGGGATGTGGAACAGCCTATGGGCTCAGGAAGAGCTGGGTGTTGAAAAAGATTAATATCAGAGAAGATACGGGCAAGCTTTCTGCTCAAAAATGTGGGACAACCAGACAAAGCAAAAGAACAATTCGGATATTTTGCTTTTATACCAGAGCATTGACTATTTTGATTGGTGTGTTGTATTTAAAGGGTAAAGAGAATGAAACAGAATGAGCTATACATAGAATCATTAAGGTTGGAAAAGACCTCTGAGATCATCGAGTCTAACCATTAACTCAACACCACCATGCCCACTAAACCATGTCCCTAAGCGCCTCAACTACACGTCTTTTAAATACCTCCAGGGATGGTGACTCCACCACTTCCCTGGGCAGCCTGTTCCAAGGCCTGACCGCTCTTTCAGTAAAGAAATTTTTCCTAATGTCCAATCACCATACAACATTGCAGTCCACCATGTATCTTGAAGATCTCAAAGCACTTTACAACTGATGAGTGCCAAAAGGAGGTACTGGAGATAAGCATTAGGAGAGCCATCTTATAACGAACTACAGAACCAAACTAGGTACCTGATCAGGTAAAATACTTCCTCCTCCCCAAATCAGGATTGCAAACACTAAAATCAAGACAAAAATTACCAAAAGGCAGAAGTCATTTTGAGTACCTTCATTTTTTATCTCCCAGCCTGAAACCATCTGAATTCCAAATTTCAGACTTAATATAAACTATTAACTTCAGTTAAAGTCTGCAGCATTTACTACCTCTGCAGATGCATCAGGATCACTGTGACAAATTAGGCACCCTGGAAGTCAGAAGCCATTTTAACAATTTCCCCTGTACAGGATCTAAGTGACACTAAACAGCAGAAATACCAGGAAAAGAGCCATTTAGACAGTCTATATTTTAACCACTTGGTCAGATTTATAAACTACTTTGAAGATGACAAATGCTACTGAGCTGTTCAGTATTACTAAATAAAATTGTGCATGGGAATGAATTTTTTTCTACATGAGAGCTGAATGATGAGTGCTCCTATTACTGCTTAATCCACACGCATGTATACGTACACACACACCCATATGTATGTGCATATATACATCAGTTAAAAAGATCTTGTGTAACACATTTGAACCTTTTTTTCCTACTTTAGAAAAAATCATGCAAAAAAAGGAAGAAAGAAACAATTTTCTGCTTTCTCATAAACCAGAAATGGGTCCATTCTGAGAACATGATGAGTGGTCAGCTTTCTTCCATTTTTCTCGACTTGCACTTTTTGTAATCATCCTTCCTCTTTGCACTCCCAAAATGATCAGTTATGGGACTGACGTACATGGCAAATGAAAGCCTCTTCCATTTATATTCACCGATTCATTGGAATTCTGCTCCCCGGCCCTCTCTGTTCATTAGAGCTGGCAGAGGATTCGGAGCGGTGGGAAGGCTGGAGCCTGCAGAGGCAGAGGGAGCATCCCTTGTCACTGCGAGCCCCAGCAGGCTCACGGGGACAGCGCTGGCAAAGGAGTCGAAGGCTGGTTGCCGCGCACACAGAAATGAGCTCAGCATGTGGGAACGCTGTTCCAATTAATCCATCAGTAGTTTGGGATTTGACTCCCATCCTGTAAGGATGCAACACTATTAATTGAGAAGACTGAATATTTGCTGAGTTTTGATCAGGCCAAAACACCAAACAAACAAACAAAAAAAGGCAAGTTTTAGAGGGACATGTAAGATTTTCGGTGTCTCTAGTGGCATCCCTTTGAACACACTGAAACGGAGTTCAAGCCATTGCCTCGATCAACAAGCGTAAAATGTGATAGATCTCTGGTGTGCAACATTGCCATCATGTGGCCATTCCAGCTCTGCAAAAATACCAGCAGGGACAGAAGGAATTGGAACCTTGCCCCAAATCTGCAGCTTTTAAAATTGTCTTTAATAATATTGACAACCTACAGGAGAACTGGAGAGGCAGTGATAACTCTCTCATAACATCCCGCTACCAAGAAAAACACTCCCTTCTTCAGACCTGCTCTTTTTTACGTTAGGTAACAAATGCATTTTTCATTTTCTGAATCACACAGCTGCCACAATTACGTTGCAATGCACAGTATAGAGTACAACTAAACATAAAAAATGTACAGAAACATCAAAAATGACAAATGGAGCATTCTTGATGTCAAGAAGCCAATCTTTAGAAGTAATCTGAACGAGAACAGCACAACGGCCTGGATCAGGAAAGAGCTCCAACACAGGAAAATACATGGAAGTTGGCATAGAGTCAGGAGTGGAAAACAAAGCAAATGAATCAAATTAGTAATTTAAGACGAAAATGAACTACTGACAGTCAGAGGGCAAAACCAACGTGGAATGCAGAAGCAAGCTGTAATAAAATATGCAGATGGAAAAGTTGTACATAGTCAGAAAAGTAGTAACAGAATTAAACCGGATCCAGTGATGATGAGTGGCTCAATTAGAGCAGCAGCGAAGAAAAATAATTATCTGCCTCAGCGCTTGAGCCAAAAGTTCTTCATCTACCCAAAACTTGTGTTCGCACTCATCTGGAACCCTGCCCAAGCAAAGCAGGCATGATTTAGCTTACTCACGAAATGGCCCACTGCTTGCTTGAATTACAGCCTCAGTGAGGGACACACACAAACTTCTTAAGGAAGGGACAACGTTTTTGCCTGCGTACGAGAGCAGAAGCAGGACAGGAGCTTTCTGCCCAGGTGGCACAACAGACAGATACACACAGAAATAACAGTCACCTGGAAACAAATTTAGTAACATATTTGTTAGAACAACATCCATCTTTCAGCTATAAAAACCTTGTATCAGAACAGCACTAAGGAAACAAAGGAAACTTAGTAAGATAGGAAACAAATATTGACAGGCAAAGAACAGAAGCTTAACTACCACAGCTGGCTGGCCGTACAAAAGAAAATCCTGTTTATGTTCTCGTCTCCTAGCACTTGGCACCTGTAAACACCTGAAGGAGCCCGCCTGCCGTCACCATTACAACTGGAGCAAAGTTACCGCACTTGGGAGAGATCCTTCTACAGCTGAACTACCAAAATCAGGGAAGAAATAGTCACTTTCTTCTTCACCACCTAATTTTGAAGTGAAAGCTTGCAATATTCACGAAAGTGGAAACTCTGAACCAACCCTAAAAAAACAGTGAAGGAAATCAGATAAATATTCACTATTACCCTGAGCTGGAGCTGCCGAGATGGTAATTATACCTTTTTTGTGTGTTGGTATTTATTTGTTTGTTTTGCCAGATTGCGTAAAGCTTATCTGCTAATCAATTCCTGAAAAGTATGGCTGGTTTTATTATACAGTTTCTCCTGCTTAGTGTAAAAGGGCAGAAGCCAAAGAAATATTTTTGACTTGTGTTTTTAACAAAAAGGCTAGTTTGTGAAAACTAAAAATGCTCCCAGGCTGCTAGAGAGCTTTGTTCTTTGCGTCATCAACCAAGTTTCTATGTTCTGCTACAGGTTTCGGTACATTTTTTAAGAAACTACCCCCGATTATTTTTGCAGTTTAAATGCAAAACAAATTGAAGGGTTTAATTAAAATATTACTTTCCTTTTTCATTCAGGACCGTCAGCTATATAGCACATAAACAGGGAGATTTTTCAACAGAACATGAATGCAGAAGAGAAGACAGTTTTCCAAGAATATTTGACAAATCAGGGGACTGTGGTAAAGCCCTGTTGCTGGCAGAGACAGAACCACATCTGTGCTAGGTGTCCCTACCACATAAGGACTGGTGAAGAAGCGAGAGTCCCTTACACGGAATTTCACAGGGTCTTTGGCTTCCCATACAGATCAGCAGCAACTCTCCGAAACAAACACCTTCTCTTCTATGAAGTGAGGAGCTTCTCAGGCAGAGTAGTCCAAAAAGGCCACGCTACAAACTGTACTGACCAAGACAACCATCCAGAATCTATGCTGTTTGAGGTGGGCGGTTATCTGGATGCAGTCACAGATGCCTATGAAAACATCAGATGCATCATCCTCTACTCAAATTACTCTCCTTGTAATGAGGCTTATCACTACTGCATAAGTAAAATCTACAACTTCTTGCTGAAGTATCCAGAAATCACGCTCTGCATCTATTTCTCTCAGTTTTATCACACTGAGGACGGTTTCCCCACCGCCGCGTGGAACCGCGAAGCTTTGCGGAGCCTCTCCAGCCTGTGGCCTCGAGTGACTCTGCAGAGACTGCCTGGGGGGGCACGGCGTTACCTCCTCCGCAATTTTGTGTACGGCATCCCAGGGGCAACCCTTTATCACCCAACTTCACCGTCAAGAACCTTAGCAGATCGACAAAATCCACATCAAATTAACAACTTAACAGGAATGAAACCGTATTTTAGGAAAGCCTTTCCACAAGCAATGCAGGGAAAGCCTGCTGCGCAGCAGAACCTAAAGGCCTTTTCTTCTCCTAGCCCCACCTCCCAACAGCCTTTACAAGCGATGAAAGGCAGTCTGCTCCCTCCGATGCCTCAGAGCCACTTGGTGCTTTTCCCAGGCATGTTTCTGCCCTTTCAGAGGGAACATCTATACCCCAGACCTAAAAATATCATAAGGCATTTAAAAATGCCAAAGGAATAATTCAATGAAACTCATAATTCTGAAATGTTTCCAAGTGGCAGACACCTACTCTGAAGGTGATACAAATCGAACCGCTTCCAGGCTGTAAAACTGAGATCACAGGTGGCAAAAAAACCCCACCAGTAAAGTCACCTCCTACAAAAGTTAACCCACAGAATAACTGTGGATCTCAAATAACTGATTATGAAGATAACAAGCTTTTATTTTAGTCCTATACCTTTCAAACACAAACCCATAGCAGTAAACCCAAAACCTCAGTATCTTCTGATTACCTCCTGCGATTAATTTATTTGTTGCCCTCGAGCCAATTTCTACCAGAAAATGTAAATAATCCACAAGCTACAACCACAACCACAGCCAGATTGTAGCTTCCCAGCTGAGGCAACTTTGGTGGAAGACATGACATGGCCTAAATTCCTCCTCTATCTAGAAGGTGTTCTGCAGGCTGATATATGAATAAGGTTTTCCCACCAGCTGTTTCCTTAGTAATAGGGGGTTTTATATACACATATATATGTGTGTGTGCATGTGTGTATATTTTTTTTTTCTAGGGCTGCTGCCTTCCATTAAGAGGAACCTCACAAAGCTGTGTAATTTTCTAATTAGTAAGAAATATCTAATAGGATAATATAGATAACACAGATCTACACAGTCCAAGCATAACTGGAAAGGAAAAAAATCCCCATCATTTAGAGCCATGTTTTCACTTTGTGATTCAATGTATTTGTTATTAAAGGTCGTAGTTGTTAGTTGTTAAAGGTCTTAAAGAACAGGGCAACTGAAGTCAAGAACGTGTTGTTCCCCAGCAAACAGGGGTTCCTTCCCAGGTAACGTTAACTGTGAATAAACATACTGGCTGATTTTGTAGAAGTCACTGCTTCTGCTCCTTATTTGGTCACAGCCATTATGTATCTGAGTGAAAAAAAACCGGCTGCTTCCCAGTGTGACCTTAAACACCCTTCACTTCAGCAGAGGTGATCCCCCTTGGAAACTCAAGTGTTTTTCTGAGTCTCTTATGACATAATAGAGGCAGAAATGTGCTAGAAACCACCAGACGCCTTACTTTTACACCCCCTAGGAGCTTTTTTAGAAAAGCTTTTTTTGAATTAGATCATACTCGTTCTGCACTTTCTGATAAAATGTTAACTAACACGATCACCAGAGGCCGTCTGTGCTGTAGTATCGGGGTGATCAGTTTCCTTTGCGATGAAACATGCTATTTTTTAACTCTTGGGGTAACAAAGTGGTGTTTGAGCTCAGAGCCAAACCCCGTACATCGATGGCGGGGTTATATTGGCACTACGTTGTGCGACCCCCAACAGGCCTGTGAGACGGCACCGGGACCCTGCCTTGCTCGTACCCGGCTGAAAACGGGACCGAAGACGGCCCCGCACGGCATCGCGTCCTGCCTCCAGGTTCCGCAGGGAGAGCTCGCTAACGAGGTGTGTCACCAGACCGCATGCCCGCGCCTTCCCGGCGGCTCAGGACGGCGGCGCCGAGGGCGGACTCTGCCCGCCGACGGCTCAGGCGCTAATGCCCGCACTCGTAACCATGGCGACCGGACGCCGCCTCGGGGGACTACGTAGCTCGCAGCCGACCAATAGCAGCTCGCCTCGCGCGCCGTTCCGCCCCTCCCTC
>NW_009216250.1:0-689 GCF_000690835.1 Fulmarus glacialis
CAACTGGGGCCACATAGACCCAACTGGGACACCCATTAGGGACCCCAGACCCAACTGGAGGTCTTCTAGACCCAACTGGGGATACCTAGACCCAACTGGGAGCCAACTGGGAGCCCCCAGACCCAACTGGAAGCCAACTGGGGGCACCTAGACCCAACTGGGGAAGCCCATGAAGGACCCTAGACCCAACTGGGGGCAGCTGGGAGCAACTGGGACTCAATTGGGAGCACCTAGAAGGAACTGGGAGACCTGCTGGGCCTCCAGCCCCAACTGGGAGGCTCCCAGTTGTAATTGGGAGACCCCTTGGAGCCCCCAGTTCCAAGTGGGGGGCCCCAGTCCTAACTGGGAGACCCGTGAGAGCCCCCAGTCCCAACTGGGAGGCTCCCAGTCCCAGCTGGGAAGCTCCAGACCCAACTGGCAGGCTCCCAGTCCTGACTGGGAGACCCTGTGGAGCCCCGAGACCCAACTGAGGGGCTTCCAGTTCTAACTGGGGGTCTTTTAGATCTAACTGGGAGTCTCCAGACCCAACTGGGAGGCTCCCAGTTGTAACTGGGAGACCCCTTGGAGCCCGCAGTTCCAAGTGGGGAGCCCCAGTCCTAACTGGGAGACCCCTTGGAGCCCCCAGACCCAACTGGGAGGCTCTCACTCCTAACTGGGGGACCCCTTGGGTGCCCCAGTCCCAACTGGGA
>NW_009216250.1:811-1015 GCF_000690835.1 Fulmarus glacialis
CTCCAAGTGCCACCTGGGAACCTCCAGACCCAACTGGGAGGCTCCGGGTCCTAACTGGGAGACCCCTTGGAGCTCCCAAACCCGACTGGGGAGCTCCCAGTTCCAACTGGGAACCTCCAGACCCAACTGGGAGGCTCCGGGTCCTAACTGGGAGACCCCTTGGAGCTCCCAAACCCGACTGGGGAGCTCCCAGTTCCAACTGGG
>NW_009216251.1:0-367 GCF_000690835.1 Fulmarus glacialis
CTGAGGGTGCACTCCATCCCACTGTCCATGTCACCGACAAACATGTTAAACAGCGCTGATCCCAATACTGACCCCTGAGGAACGCTTGGACATCAAGCTGTTGACTGCAACTCTTTCAGTGCAACCATCCAGCCAATTTCTTATCCACCAAATGGTCCATCTGCCAAATCTGTGTCTCTCCAATTTAGAGACAAAGATGTCGTGTGGGACGGTGTCAAATACTTCGCACAAGTCCAGGCAGATGACATCAGTTGCTCTTCCCTTGTCCATCAGTGCTGTAAACCCATCATAGAAGGCCACTGAATTTGTCAGGCACAGTTTGCCCGTAGTGAAGCCACGTTGGCTGTCACCAGTTAACTCATTATTT
>NW_009216252.1:0-1382 GCF_000690835.1 Fulmarus glacialis
TGCTTGCGTGTGACGGCTTTGCCCGGCGTCTCCCTTGGGGCACGGGCACTATTTTCCCGGCGTGTTTAATGAGTGCTCCGGAGGAATGTGCCGAGTAAACCCGGAGTATCGCTGGAGCGAGCGCTGAGGATCGTTGGTGTAGGCTGACGGATCTCCGGGGGTGCGGAGGATCTCGGGGGGCTGTGTGATGAGGAGCAGGAGCAAGTGATGAGGGTTGCCCAGAGTACCTCTGGTGTGGCTGTAGCGTGGATCTGGAGTATCTCCAGTGTATCCGAGGAGTATACCCGGAGTATCTTTAGTGTGGCTGAGGAGTATATCCGGAGTATCTCCGGAGTGGCGAAGGAGCGTAGCCAGAGCATCTCTGGTGTATCGGCCCGGGGTGACGAAGGAGTGTACCCGGAGTACCTCGGGTGTAGCTAAACTTTACACCTGGAAGAGCTCCGGTGTGTCTAGGGAGTATTCGGGGGCGTTGAAGGAGTATGTCTGGAGTATCTCCCGGTGTAGCTACAGCGTAGAGCCTCACGTGCCCGAGCGATACGCTTGGAGCATCTCTGGTGTCTCTGAAAGCGTAGCCGGAGTATCTCCGTGTGGCTAGCCAGTAGACCTGGAGTATGTAAGGAGTATCTCCGGGGTATCTTGAAGGAGTATCTCCAGGGTCTCTCTGGTGTGTTTAAGGAGTATCTCCAGGGTATCTCGAAGGAGTATCTCCAGAGTATCTCTGGTGTGTCTAAGGAGTATCTCCAGGGTATCTCTGGTGTGTTTAAGGAGTATCTCCAGAGTATCTCTGGTGTGTCAGAGGAGTATCTCCAGAGTATCTCTGTCTGAGGAGTATCTCCAGGGTGTCTCTGGTGTGTCCAAGGAGTATCTCCAGAGTATCTCTGGTGTGTCTAAGGAGTATCTCCAGGGTCTCTCTGGTGTGTCTAAGGCGTATACCGTCTCGAAGGAGTATCTCCAGGGTGTCTCTGGTGTGTTTGAGGAGTATCTCCAAGGTATCTCGAAGGAGTAGCTCCAGAGTGTCTCTGGTGTGTCTGATGAGTATCTCCAGGGTATCTCGAAGGAGTATCTCCAGAGTGTCTCTGGTGTGACTAAGGAGTATCTCCAGGGTCTCTCTGGTGTGTCTAAGGCGTATACCCAGAGCGTAAAGAGTAAACCTGAAGTATCTCCGGTGTGTCTAGAGAAGATACCCCGAGTAAATAGTATAACCCGAGTATCTCCGGTGTGGTTAAGGAGTAGACCTGGAGTACTTCCAGTGTCCTCAAGGCTCGTACCCAGAGTACCCCTGAGTCCTCCCGCCCCGGAGCATGCCCCCCGCTCCCCGAGTAGGTGCATCCCTTGAGTATCCCTTGAGTAGCTCTCCGGCTTCCCTCCCCTCTCCCCACCCC
>NW_009216253.1:0-1580 GCF_000690835.1 Fulmarus glacialis
TCAGTCATGGGCTGTAGAATGGATATCTGTGTGGACCTCCATGGGCTGCAGGAGGTTGCACGCCCTGCGTGTGCACTCGCAGGGGGCCTGGACCAAATGTGCCGGGACAGAGCCTGTGGCTGGTGCGGAGCAGTGGCTGCTGAGGAGCAGAGAGGTTGGGGCCATCACGAATATGCCCCGGCAACATCACAGGAGTCTTGGGGCTGTGCCCCAACTGCTGCCCCGCGAGGATGGCAAATACCCCAAAGGAGGAAAGCCGCTGCTTCACAGGATGTTGGCCATGTTTTGGTGGCCTTAAACCCCCCAGTTTAACCTCAGGCTTGTCAGGTGCCGCTGAGCCTTCTCTTGTTCAGGCTGAACAGTCCCAACTCTCTCAGCCTTTCCTCATAGGAGAGATGCTCCAGCCCCTTCAGCACCTTAGTGGCCCTTTGCTGGACTCCCTCCAGTAGTTCCTCATCTCTCTTGTACTGGGGGGCCCAGAGCTGGACACAGAACTCCATGTGTGGCCTCACAGGTACTGGGGAGAGGGCAAGGATGACCTCCCTTGACCTGCTGGCAGCACTCCTCCTAATGCAGTCCAAGAGACTGTTGGCCGGCTTTGCCACAGGGCTGGCTCATGTCCAACCTGGCATCCCCTAGAAGCACCAGGGCCTTCTCTGCCAAGCTGCTGTCTGTCCAGTTGGCCCACATACTGCTGCATGGGGTTATTCCTCCCTAGGTGCAGGGTTTGGCATTTCCCATTGCTAAACTGCACGAGGTTCCTGTTGGCCGATTTCTCCAGCCATTTAAATAAAGTTGTTAAAAGAAAACAGTTGGTTTGGAAAATGGGAGTGATAAAGAAATGGTAAGAATGTTTAGATTAGAAGATATGATGAGGTGGGGAAATACTATTTTTTCCTTCAGGGGAAACTGGAGGAAAGAGGAACAAGAACTAGAATTTATTTTTCATTCCTTTTATAGGCAAAATGGTGGAGGGGTTTATATTCTCTGCAGGGTGAAACAAAGCAATTGTACTAGTATTTCATTGCTCTCTTTAATGTTACTCCTGACTTTGAGAGACTTACTCCACATCACATTTGGCCTTCAGAAGACACAGACATCATTGAATTAGACACTGGACCCCCTGTGTAAGTGTCGTCTGTTGACCTGAGAACAGTTGATTATGGCCTAGATGCCATTGGGTCTTTTGTTATGGGATGACAGAAACTCACTGAGCTCTACACTGTTTTAGAAAAAACAGGGTTGTTGTCTCAGTCAGTCGCAACACATGTATTATACCAGCTGCTGCTCCTAAATCTAACACCTGCAGTTTGGGTAACATTTGTTTTAAATCCAGAAGTACCAATCTTTTCAGGAAACAAAGCCAGCTTTGCTCTAGGTCCTGTATCTAAGAGCTAGCAGTCCAGACAGACAACAGTTAAGGTGTCCTGCAGTGAGGATCACCCCCTCCAAGTCAGGGCTGATGCACACAGGAAGGACTGTGTGTAGGAAAGCTGTTAAGAATGAAGACAGAAATATTTCAGCTTTCAGAGAAGTCTGTCACCTCTCATAACAGTAAATTATCAACTTATATATTTTAT
>NW_009216253.1:1592-2057 GCF_000690835.1 Fulmarus glacialis
TAAATATGTATATAACATATATACAAGTTTGGTAATGCAATCTTTGATGAGTGAGGCTGTCTTCCCTGAGAAAAAGGGTGCATTTTGTGTTAAAAAGAGGCACCACAAGTTGACCATCTGAACGTGAATCCTACTTGAGACAAGGCATTTTTAACCTACTCGCTAAACTGTGATAAAGGCAGCCTGTGTCATGTCTCCTGCGGGACTTTACATTAGAGCAGCTAATTTGTCTTAGCTCACTTAAAATTAAAGCACATCTTTTGCAATAAAGATTTAATGTTAAAGATGATAGAACTCCAGGTAGCACACAGCACAACAGTAGCTTGATGACAGTTAATAATCAGGATAATCTAAAAAAATTTTCATAAAAGCTTTATGCTGGAAACTCAGGATAAGGGAATTTCATAAAAAACTGATGAAAAAAAGGGATTTGACAAAAAGAAGGGGAAGGGAAGAAGGGAAGGG
>NW_009216253.1:2208-27697 GCF_000690835.1 Fulmarus glacialis
AAGGGAAGGGAAGGGAAGGGAAGGGATCTTTTTTCCCCAGAGAAATGTAAATATTTCATCAAAATCTGAAATCTGGGGTTTGGGGGTGGGTGGGTTGTTTTCTATTTTTTTTTTCCTAAAAGCTAAGACATGTTAATTTTTCATTAATAAAGATTTTTGACAGGGGGCAGAATTTCCCACTAGTTCAAATAATAGGTTTAGCCCCACCCATCAGATGTACTTTCAGTCTTCAGATCCTCCCATTCTATTATCACAGCATGATCTTTTTACAGGTACAATTTATGCAAATTAATACTGTTAAATAAGATGTACATCAGTGACAGTGGTAGATTACACCTATAGCACCTGAGTCATTCTGCAATCTGTAGCCTGTAGTGAATTCTTGAACTAGGCTTACAGTCTACTACATATTTTGAGGTTTAAACTTCATGAAAACAAACCTGAATGATAGCAACTGACAGGGGAAAAGCAAACTTTTTTAAACTATTGTTATACACACTGAAAGTTTTATGCAGGCTTAAGGTTGAACCCAGATCTTTTTCTAAATAGTAGACATCTATACGCAACAAGTGTTCTGCATCTCTGGAATGTTCTTGCTTCAGAAAAAAAATCCCTAGAAATTGTGAAGTTGATTTCTGAAAAGCATTTAGATAATGTATAGAAGTCCTGGCTTAGATTTCGGCATGCATCACATGAAAACACATATTTGATGATCTCACCCTGAGGGTATATAATAACAATGTCCCAGAGAGCTACAAGACTATTTATTATCTGTATTCCAAGAATATTGCGGATGAGTATTAAGGTGCCTTCTGCATGAGCAATGGCCTCATAATAGGAAACCATATTGCTTGGCACGTGCAAATGTACCGATCACATTGGAATGACTTACAGATGACTTTTCATTTTGTCCTGGAGCTGCAAGCAGAATGTTGCAGCTGACAATCGAATAAAAAAATTATCATCACCTTATCACGGTATCTCAAAATTCGTTAAGTTGCATTGGTTGTCTGTCTTGTCAAAAACTTCTTGTCACTTAGGTGGTATGTAAAAAAATTCCAGATACATTAAAAGGGCATAAGAGAGAGCTAGCTTTAAAAAGTGGGAAAAAAAAGGGGAAAAACCATGAAGTACTTTTGGGTACTACAAGCAGCTACTGAAACACACCACTAATTCTTGTAGTTTTGCAATAACAATTTCTTATCCTTTTTAATTACTCTGTAAAAGTTCCATACAGGGGAAACTGAAATCAATAATGAAGGAAACAAGGTAATAAAGTAGGATAAAATATATCACAACAGTGAAAAAAGAGTCTTTCTCACTTTGCTAGTTAGGATATTCAATGATACTTGCAACAAAAATGCATTAACATTTGGGGATTAATTATAATTTGTATTTAAAGTTTTAAAATGTTTGAAAAACAGTTTGTAACTGTAGAGTGTATTGAAAGTAAAAATACTCTTGCAGGGGATTTCAGCTCAAACACCGCAATATTGTATTACATGTGAGACAGCATGTTAAAATGAATACACACAAAAATGAGGCTGCCTGGTCTGCTTTTATTGTTCATATTGAATGAAAAAGAAAAAGAGAGAGCCAGCAAAAGTGGTGCAAATAAAAGGTATTTTTATTATGGAAGTTTTTACAAAGGATTTTTAAAAATATGGTCCCAGTGTCCCTTTCAGTTTGTGAGATTAGGCAAAAAAACTTCTTATACCTGCACAACCTCATAAGTATCAGCACAAATTACATTGCCCTGAAGGATGGCAATTGGTAAGATAAGTAGATTTCCATTTGCAAAAATAATGGGGTTTTTCCACTTTTGATTCTCCGGACTTCTCAGAGAGAGGAATTGTCTATATGATTGAAATATTGCACTTTACTTTTCTTCACCAAGTAGAGCACACTATAAAAGAAATTGAGAGAACACTATTGTTCTTTTCATAGTGGGCTATAAAGACAAAAACTAAAACTGATCTACCCAAGTCGTGTGGAAGTAATACAAATAGGTTGTATCTTAGTCATGCTTAATTCAATAAAGCTACTTTCAAATTACAACAGAAAAACTCTTTCTGGCTGTAAGAGAGGCCTAGCATCTATTCAGGGTAATGGCTGCCTTATCGAGCAATCAGATAGTATTAATTCCTGTTGCTAGAAGCATGAAATTGTTTCTCAGAGTAGCTGAAAACAGTGTTTGGTGTTTATAAATATCAAACAGTGTGTGTAAATATCAAATCACAGTGTGTTTGGTGTATGAAAGAAAATTTATGTGTGGACAGATACAAATCTAAAAAATATATGTTCTTATTGTTGAAGATTACCCAGTCTTTAAATAAGGGTCTTATTTTATGGCATTGGGCTGCAATGCTTATCTAATTTAAATGTGGTGAGACATTTTGGCAAGGCCAGCAATGAGATCTGGTTTTTCTTATGTATGTATCTGGAAGTCCTTTACCTTTTTCCTATTGGTATAGAAAAACTGCAAAGACCTGTATCTTCACTGATTTTGCTGTCATCCTCAGATGACCCAATGCCTATCCATATAAATTAATTATGTGGACAACATATTCCCAGTGGTGCATCTGTATCCTAAACCACTGGCCAGATGATAATGCAGTTTTAGTGTTTTGACTGAAGAGGTACTTTCCCGAGGCCCTTATTTTCCCCCTTTAGTTATGTCAGAACCATTGCTAGTAGGTCAGTGCTTTAAGTTACATAACGTACCTGACTCAAGTTGAAAAAAAAATCCTTAAATATAATGAGAAAAGGTTTCTTCGTCACCCATATTAAGTTATCGATCTGTTCTTCAGAACGTTGGCACAGATATCTTGTAACATTTTTACACATAGGATTGGATCATGTGTAACTTATAACCTAAAATGTCAAGTGACAGCCCAAGACAATAGTGACAAACGATGTATATCTAGCATCACAGTGTGCCTTTGAATTGTCCCTCACAGCTGAAGGATACCCGATGGTTAATCAAAGTTGGACAGTTTAGCGTGATCAAGAAAGGTTTCTTTTATGCTTGAGACTGGCGTCAGTTTTAATTTTTGGAGTAATGGATTTCTGACTCTGAAACCTTTTGTGTCTAGGATAGAGACAAAAATGTTGTATTTTAATGACGTTTTGACAGAAATAGGAGATTCTTGCGTTCCCTAGAGCTGCCCTCCTTGAATTGGTGCTCACCTAGAAGAAAGGTGTAAGTCAAGCCTGGATTCCTCAAGAAATGTGGGAAACTCATGTGCCGACATCCTTTCCACAGTTCAGCAGATCTAGAAGGGAATATGTTTTTGCCCTGCCATTTCAGGGATGCTTTCTTTCCCAGCTCTGCCTGCATACCTTCTCCTGAAAGGAGCTGCTGGGCAGGAGATAACAGCATCTTCCATGCTTTTCGCAGCATCTGCTGGAGCCGCAAGTGACCCTTCACCTTCCGTAGTTCCTGCTTCCTGAACAAATTGATTAATCCCATGGCTTGTTCCTTAGATTTCTTTAAGATTTCTGAAAGTCCTGGTCAGAAATAAATTTGTCTGGCTTTGTTAGACTGGAGTCTAAGATGGGGGCGGGGAGGGGGAGGGGAGAATTTAAAACCGTGTGTAAAACTCAGAATTGCCTACAAAGATGTTATTCACACATTAAGAAATTCTTCAGTCCCCTTTACTAGTTTGAATGTTATTGATAAATTATACAACTGGTAAATAGAAGTGTTGTGTCTAAACTCTGCTGCTTTAGTGCTTCCCCTTTTATTCTGGTGCAAAAATAGTCCTTCACTTCAGCTTTAAGTTAGCAGCTAATCTTGTGTCTTCTACACATGTGCTAGATTTCATTGCCAAAAGATCATGAATGGTTAAGAAATGTCTATGTCTGGTGTCTTTTGTACATCAAATACTTGAGTTCGGGACTTGTCAGAAATCAAACATATTACTTACATACAATAAATTATTAATCTTAGATATAAGACAGACATAATTTTGAGTTTTATGGGTAGGTCTAGGTTAAACACCTTCTACTTTGTATGCATTTCCATGATAAAATTACAGCTGCATGAGATTAATTCTCACATTTCAGCTTCTTTCTTAAAAAAATTAGATTAATTTAACTTTTCATTCATAGTGTAAAAAATTCCAAATGGGTATGCCTCTGCTTACTACAGCCTATGCAGAGAAATTTGTGAGGCAACAATATACATGATGCTGTCCTTTTAAAGAGGAGTTTATATTCTGTGTTACTTTAGTCATTGTAGGAATTGGTATATTTAAGGAAAAAGTCAGAAATAAGTAATTCTATAACTACATTTCACTTAACTATTCTGCAGAGCAATGCACAGTCTTATTTACAGTCTGTTTGATGAAGGACTCCCATCACTAACACACTACTCCAAAAAGGAGAATTTAATACAGGCTCAGCGTAGAGCGGGGATGGATGGGGACAGTGGGAGCCTTCTCAGTGCCCTAAGCAATGTCTGACGGTGCAGGAAGTGTCTGGATTCACAAAGCTCCTTGTGATTGCTGTACCGTTTAAAGCTTCCCCTTCTGTGGGCCATAACATAGGGTATTTGTACAGTAAAATCATTTCCATCTGATAAGTTGACCCTTTTTTTTTAATAGGGATGCAGGAATGTAGTACATTAGCTTTGGATCTGCTTAAGATAGCCTGATATCTTGTACATCTCTCAGGTCTGGTGCTAGTCCAGCTGCAGAAGAGCTGTTTTCTTTGGCATGCCATAAAAGAGCTTTGTCCTTTTCTTCCTGCTTTGTATGGGAATAACTTTTCTTTGTTTTTTTGATTGTAGTGAGAATTGACTGAACTATTCTTCCAAGTACGTCTTCAGTTATTATTTCAATGCAGTGCTTAGTTTATTCACCAGGGGTCATCAAAGGTCTGGATTTTCTTTGTCTACTGAGATGAACGGAATGATGACATTTCAAAGCGTTCTTCAGGACTTGGCATTTGGAAATGTTCGTGTACCCTTTTACAGTTCTATTGCTCAGTCTGTGATAACTATACAATGCACTCTGAAGACTTATTTCAAATATTTAAGACCACAGTGGTTGTTTTGGCAGACAACTTAGTCTGAGAGTCACTTTTTATGCATTATTATTTTTCTGTTAGAGAGTTTAAATTTCCCTGTGTGATATTTAAATGAAACTATTAGCAAACGCAGGAGCAATAACAGCTGTTTGTTCCTTGCAGATATTTGTAAAACCAAATGTGGGATAAAGTGGCAAAACTGCATTAGGTACAAATCTGGTTTTCCTCTGAATTCTGGACTGTTCAGACAGCAGGGAAATCAGACTTTTCAGACTTGCCTACATTGTAGCCTCTCACAAAGGCAGCAACAATGAAGAAAGCAGGTATGAATTTTCCTAATGGAGCACTTCTAGTAACTATTTTTTCAGCATTGGGTAACATGCGTACTGCTGGGGATAAAAAATGCAGTATAACATGAATATAACTCACGTTATCTATAGGCTTGGATCACTAAAACACTATACGAAGTACATATTGTCCTGGACAAAACTTGTCCATGCTTAAGTATCAGGTCAAGTATGCCCTCCATCAACTTCAAAGACTTTAGGACATAAGCTGAAAACAGTTTACCTCACTTTGCTAGGCACTTCAGGATCTACTTCCTAATCTGAGCCAGACAACAGGTCAGTGAGAGGTAAGTGCTGGGTGGCAAGAGCAAAACGAGCAGCTTCAGCCACTGAGTCTGAGGTGCTTTTCTCTCCTTGTTTCTGCCAGTAAATATTGGCAACTCCCTACCCCAAGAGTCTATTGTACAGAAAATTATTTCTAAAAGGCTGAGATAGTCAAGTAATGTAATTAAAGGATGCATATTAGTATGTCACTTAGATAAACCACGTTAAATATTCAATGATCCTGACAGCCTATTGTTCAGAGGGTAATAAATGTCCTGGCATTACTCTGTCATGGCTAAAAGTCTGAGGTAACCTACTGGCTGCTCTAAACTTTGTCACTGCTTCCCATTATGAGTGTATTTAGTGATCATCTCACTCCTGTTAGACTAAATACCAAACTGTGTCACATGGATTAGTCTCTTCTCACAGGACCTCTAAATTATGTGTAAATCATACCTTCCTCCCAAGACATCAGCCACTTTCAAAATTTCCCCACTTTTAAAGCATCCAGTTCTACGAGCGGTAAATCATTATTTCCTATGGTTTCTGTTTCATGCTTGCATTATCACGTATCTTGAAAGAGATGCACTCATATTAAAACTTGTCCTACAAGGAGACTTTTTCTCTCCTTTGTACATTTTTGGTTTCTAAAGACAAACTGGGTTCATGCTGTATCCTGTCAGTGGGTCCCTGGAGCACTGATATGTTTTTCTCTTCTTTGCCCTGTTTTAAGTGCGTCTGCAAGAGCTTTTATCATTGGTACCTATGCCATATTTGCTTGAAATTGACCAACGGAGTTCAAAAATGTTCAGGGGAGACTTGACTGACAGAAACATTTACAGATAGCTAAGTTAGAAAAGTAAAACTTAGTGTTTCCATTACTTCCAGAAAGATGCCTCAAGAAAGAGACATCTAACACAGCTATACCATTGCCTGAGAGGGAATTTTTACACTCATATTTTCTGCAATTTTGTGCTCTCATTTGTAACACATTCATGACAATTACCATATAAATGCTTGCCACCACTTTAGGTTTCTGTCCTTATCTAGATATTTATATATATTTTTGTCTATGCATATCACTAAAATCTTCAAATGCTTTTATGATGAGAAGCTTGATAGGAAAAAAAAATTTAAATAGTAAGATAAGTGAGCAATTTGTAAAGGAATACTTAAAATATAGAAAACCCTAAAATTTTCCTTTTGAACACAGTTTCCGTATGTTCCGTATGTTCCTTAAGTGGCCTTATGGCCTTTTTAAAAGTTTCACAAAGATTACATACTGTTATATCTGACTTACCAAGATGATCACGACAGGCTTAAGGTAACCAGACAGAAAACTTACAAGCTTTGACGGAGATCAATGCAGCAGATTTAGGCCAGTGTCATGGTTTAACCTGGCAGACAGCCAAATATCATGCAGCCACTCACTTACTCCCCTGGTGGGTCGGGGAGAGAATCGGAAGGGTAAGAGTGAGAAAAACTCATGGGTTGAGATAAAGACAGTTTAATAGAATGGAAAAGGGCAAATAATAATAATAATGATAGAATATACAAAATGAGTGATGCACAATGCAGTTGCCCACCACCTGTGCTGACCGATAACCAAGTAGCGATCGGTACTTCCTGGATCATGCCTACCATTCATATACTGAGCATGACGTCACATGGTATGGAATACCTCATTGGCCAGCTGGGCCAGCTGTCCTGACTATGCTCCCTCCCATCCTCTGCTTGGTAGCATGGAAGCTGTCCTTGACAGGGTACTTAGCAACAACTGAAAACATCAGTGTGTTATCAACATTCTCCTCATGCTAAATCCAAAACACAGCACTAGGAAGAAATTTAACTCTATCCGAGCCGAAACCAGGACAGTCAGCTGATTATTTATTCCTAAGTCAATAAAGAATTCTTAGGTCTGTTTAATGAATATTATTAACTGCTTGTTTCTCAAGCACTGTTTGACAGTGTGCTAAGTAGTTATAAGCAAGAAAGGGTTCAGCAAATGCTGTCTCGGTGACTGAGTAGCTGTCATGAAATACACTGAATGTGTGTAAGTACACCATAAGAATTTCCCATCAGTTTTTTCCACCTGCTTTGATCTTTACCTGCTCAGAATTCTCCTCTTATGCTTCATATATATCTCTATATATATATCTACAAAAGGTAGCAATACAGTCTCTTGCTCCCAAACAGGAAAGCACTAATTAATGTACTTCTAATGCCTTTAATGGTCTAGAGTTAGTGGTCACCTTCTTTGATGCTGTTGATAGACAACAGTATCTTTGTAAGTTTAAGTGTTTTCCACAGTAACCCTGAGAGAAGACTACTGGAATACTTCAAAACTGCACCCAGGAAAAAATGTTTTGCCAGCAGTTTCTTACCTGGTTTTATCTCACAGATCTCAGAATAGTTACTTGGCAACACTGAGGAAAAAGCTCAGCAGGTGTCAATACTCCTTATACACTTGTGAAGCAATTTTGCCTCTTGTGGAATAATGGCAGCAATTAGATATCTGAGGAGTCTGCTAGTCTAATCTTTTGTAAGCAGGCCTTGTTCAGCTCAGCTATGAAAAGTCACTGTTTATAAATTTAACTTTTTGCAACTTCAAGCTGCAAAAGTTGCCGATACGGAGAAGGCCACAAGCTGTTGGTGCATCTGCACTCAGCTCAGATCTTAGCCTGCCTTATTTTATACCTGAAGAACTTCCAAAGACAAGGAGCAGATATACATGCATGCCTGGCTGCAGAATCAGGCTCACCGAGTTTACCATACTGTCAGTCTCCAGAACCAAAGCTGTATTGCATCATTTAACAGATACGTCTGTCAAACCTGGCGTATGCTGTCTGGCTTCTTCTGTTGGATCTAACAAAGCTTAAACTGAATTCTTTTACATACACATTGTGGGAAAACATTTCTCAGAATCAGAAATATAATGAATGACCAAAAAACCTCTTTTTCCAAGTCTAGCTGCAAAATGTTCTTGACAGTCATTTTGAATAAAATATTCCCTTCTCACCTCCTTTTATATTCAAATTCAGTGAAGAATGTCAACTAGTCAAAAGAAATTTCTTTTAGCAAAGAAAATATTAGTCTTTGGAACCATCTCTGAGACAGCTAATTTGGAACAACAAATTTGATCTCTGACCTAGAAGGGACTCAAGGCAACATATCATTAACATGTGTATAGACATTTATGAAACATTCCTAATTTACAAACACACAGGTAATCTGGGTTTTGGTTTGGGGTGGGGGGATGTGTTTGCTTTTTTGTTGGTGTTTTTTTTTTTTGTTTCCTGACAGGCAGGCAGTTTGTCTTCAGTTGTCTTTCATGTATGAAAAAGTAAAAAAGTCAAAAGTAGCACACTGATTCACTATCATTGTAATCAGTTTACTTTTACCTATTTCATTGTAACAATGGGATACATTGCAGACAATGTGTCCTAAGTTTTGAATTATCCGTTTAATCTGGAGTGCAGTAATACTGAAGTTGACAATTTGAGGCATGAGGGTGCTTCGGTTTGGGGCTTTACTATCTCTTGCCATCCTTGGAAGGGATGTAAGTGATTCAGTATTCATTTCTTTCTTCACTCTATTTAGAAAACTGTTACAGGAGTTGAGTAACATTTACGACCTTTCAGAAACATGTATACTAGTATGTAATTCTCCATGTACTCCCCAGAGTAAAACACGTTTCTGTGTTGGAGCAGGAAAAAAAAGTGGGAAGAAAACTAAGATAGTAACACAGAATAATACCGTCTATGACAAAATGGCTCTCCTTGATTAATCAAGTGTTTCACAATACCTTGCCATGCTTTGCAGAAGAGCAAAACTACAATTTAAACTGCTCTGCAGAAAGAACAATGCTAGGAGACCAGGACTTGTTTAGATGCTTTTATTTACTTGTTCTGTTTAATAAAAGTGTTACAGCTTTCTGAGTTGAAACTCCATTTAGAAAGCAATTAGTATATTGATTTTAAGACTCCTGTTTTCCTTGATTGCCTTTAGAAAACTGCTGGCTTAAAATTATTCAACTTTACCTTTCATGCACATAACTTCTTTTAACTGGGGGAAACAACATAACCATAAGAGCAAGGAATCAAACTAAAAGCAGTCTCTAAATTCATTGCTGCAATTCTATGCAAACAAGTAGAGTAGAAAAAGTTTTGGAGGGTTTTCTTTGGACAAATGTGGAAACCAGATTAAGCAAAAGAGTAAATTAACTTTTTTAAAAGTATAAATAGTATAAAGATAATAATCAGTAGACTATTATCCCTATAAATGGATGGATTATATGAGGAACAGGCAAATATACCAAAGCCAAATCTTTTGAAGTTTATAGGAGGACAAAACAGATAAAATTACCTGTCAGAAGCAAGCAATAGCACTAGAAAGTATGATAGCAGAACACAGTGAGTAGTCATAATGCTACCCATTCACAGTCTTTGCTGACTCTTACAGAAAAAATCTCTAGGTTTTGGGGTTTTTTTCCCCCTATGTTATCT
This sequence comes from Fulmarus glacialis, assembly GCF_000690835.1. Classification (NCBI taxonomy): domain Eukaryota; kingdom Metazoa; phylum Chordata; class Aves; order Procellariiformes; family Procellariidae; genus Fulmarus; species Fulmarus glacialis. The sequence goes on from NW_009216253.1 coordinate 12,356, forward strand.
GTAGAAAAATTTATAAGGTTCTCTGAAGTACTTGTGAAATCTGTTCATTTTATGCATTAAGAATGCGTATCTTTGGTTTGAAAGTTTCTTCTTAAGTTTTAAAGAAAGAGGAACGGTGAGAAGATTTTTAGTGCTGTAGATCTGGATTCTGCCATCTCTCTTTTGCATGTCCTTTACTTGAAGTGCTGTATAATTCCCCTTATTAAGTGCTATACAGAACTGGAATTCCTTCAGCTGACTTCTATCACTTGGCAAACATGCAACAGCACATTTTCACATGCATCATATATCCTTACCTTCCTTTCCAGATAACTTTGAATATAAGTTGTTGTTGAACTCTGACAAATCTTGGGTTTTCATAATGTGTTTAAAAGTAATTTTCTAAGGCATTTGCTTTCAAAATCATTTAGGCACCTATCTGCTTGTTGAGTTGACTTCCAAGACAGAAATGCCTTTAGAATTGAAGACTAGTAGTTTATTCATTAAGTGGTAATTTAAGATATTGATTAAGTTGTAATTTGGTACCTTTCCAACTTGTGCTGTTCTTCCCTCCCAAATGTCCTCTTTGACTGATAGTTTACTGTTAAGGTATGGCAATTGTATTTCTTTGCTTTTAAGTAGTGCTTCAGTTAGAATCTGCTGGAGTTTCCACTAGGTTTGCTTTTTTTTCCTAAACAATTATTAGTTCTGCTGTTTGCAGCACTGCAGGGTCCTTTGTTATTTGCTTACTAGCTGAGGGAGTCTGTATTTTAAAAAACTGTTAATCAGGAAACTCAAAATGTCTTTCCTAATTTGCTATTATTATGCCAAGCACTGTTTGTGTTAAGTCTGTCTAAGCAAGTTTTTCATAATAAATCCAATGGCAAAAGTGAGAGGTGAGAGACTGGAAGTTTGATACCGAACACTACGCTGAAGCTCATTGTGTTTACTTTAAAAGTACTTGCTGTACCTGTATATAAAGCCGTGACATTGTTAGTTGGTTTTGCTAGCATGTAATAACATTTCAAGTTGTTCCAGGGATATGATGTTCAGAAATTTGATAAAGGCTCTCAAATGCTTTCTTCAAACCCAAATGTCTATGGTGAGAGATTTTTGCTATTCAATGCTTTCTGTTATTAATATTGCTAGGATGAAGATGTTCTGGGTCAAAAATCTAGCCTGCTCTTCACCTCAGCTACTTCCTTTATTCTGCTTTAAAGAGTTTTCCTTGCACTATGCTTATAAGAAATGAGTGATTTTCCTGTTCTTATTGTCAAAAGCTCTCAACGCTTCCCTAATCTTGATCTTGATCTTCACCTTCAGCTTTCCCAGATTTTAAATTTCTGTTTCTATTTTTACTTCCTTGTGACTTGAGACAATGCACTGGTTTGTTCTGGATGTTTAAATTCTTTTACAGAGGGATCACAGGGTGTTAGCTTGATGTTTTTTTTTTTTTTACATTGCGCATTTACTATCACTTGAAAAATCTGTTTGTTGCTTCCTTGTTTAAGATCTTTTCAAACTTCCCTGTTGTGGTAGATAGTGCAAGCTTGCCCATTAAAAATGTGCTAAGCAAGATTTTACAACTTCACAGCCAAAACTTTCAGTAATCTCTTCAACACCCTGGGAATATGATTCATTGGTCTCTGGTACACAAATGTGCCACCAGGAGATGTTCCATTCAGCAAACAAAGAGAAGAGAAATCTAAAGTTAAGAAAAAATTAAAAGAAGTTTCCCCCACTGATACAATGGAGGAAAAATGCAATAAACTTGAGCTTCTGGAGAATGAGATTAAAGATGAACACTTTTTAGCTGGAGTCACCAGCTCACAACCAGGAATCAAGCTTGTAAATTTGTTCAGTGGGAGGATGCTGCCTGCTGGCCTGAAGACTGTCATCCAGTTTTATTTCATGGAAAGGGAAGGAGCATCACAGCATGCTGAACTATAATTCACAGAAAAAACAGGTCTTTGCACCTTTATCAGAGTGTGCTAGTCACATTGTGCATTTCTCCATCCAGAAGTTGTACCTGTGTTTTCTGTCACCGCTGCCTGCTTCCAGTTTACCCAACCGGAAAAGTCCCCACTTTGACGTCTGTTTCTGATTGCACTGGATTTATCCTACCTTCTTTTGAGAGTGTCCTGAAGCCCAGGGCACTTCTCAAATCCAGTAAAGGTTTTATTCCATACTTTAATACACTATATTTTTAGGATACAGAATTGTAATTAATAATTCTGAATACTGATGCAGCTTGAATATGGTCTGACTTGAGGGTCTGGACAAAACCTATCTGTCATGGGTTGTTCATTTCAGGGATTTTCCAGGGAAGACCTTGAGACATAGTATCTGCCTGCCACTGGTCACTTGATATCCTGGGGTTGACAGTGGGCCAAGCACAGAGTTTCAGTGGCAGCAAGTAGGTCCATCCTGGACTCTGCTCTGAAGGCGTTGTCCAGGGCCACTCTCTGAGGTGCTCTACAGCAGCTGGAGGAACACATTAGCAGGAAGCAGCATGTTTGGAAGGCTGTTTGGGCCTATTGTAGTTATAAGAATACTAGAGCAGAGCTATACCAAATGAGCTGATGGTTTGTTTTATTTTTAAAGGAAAAACTAGACATTTTCAACTTAAAACAAAATGGTAGAAACACCTCCAGCCTACACAGCTTTAAGGCAGCTTGCATTTCTTCTGAAGTTCTTCACACACTAAACTGTGATCTCTACCAGTGCATTTTGGCATCTTAGAATCATAGAATCATAGAATCATTAAGGTTGGAAAAGACCATTAAGATCACCAAGTCCAACCGTCAACCCAACACTACCATACCCACTAAACCATGTCCCTAAGCGCCTCATCTACACGTCTTTTAAATACTTCCAGGGATGGTGACTCCACCACTTCACTGGGCAGCCTGTTCCAAGGCCTGACCACTCTTTCAGTAAAGAAACTTTTCCTAATGTCCAATCTAAACCTCCCCTGGCACAACTTGAGGCCATTTCCTCTCGTCCTAAGGCCATTTCCTCTCGTCCTAAACCATAGATCAAACCATAGGGCGTTGCCAACCTGCAAGGCATAAAATCATACCAGAAAAACACTTTGAAAAAACCATCCATAAGTAAGTCTTACATGAAAAGACAAAGTTTTATTGCTTTCTCATGTTTTCCTTCGTTGTGTAAAGCCAACCACCACCAAAAAATGCCAGTAAGTGGATTAGTAAATAGCTTCTTGAGTAACCATCGATGTACTGTAATCTTCTGGCATGAGGTAAAAGATTCTGCAAATCAAAGACTGGAGAGAATTTTTATTTAATATTTAGATGTATTCCAGTCCTAAATTGTTAAGAGATTTTAAACCTCAGCATTAATCCTTTTTGTTTCGTTTTGTTTTGTTTTGTTTCTTCTTTGTGATTTTTCCTCGAAAGTGAAGGAGTTCTTTGCTTTTTAAGTCTCTTTCTTTTCTTTTCCAAATAAAAATGTTGTCCTCTTCTTACAAGGAAATTGAGCAGTCTGGTGTATTAAAGACAGATCACAAAGAGCAGGTGCTAAAAGGTTTAAGAGAACAGTGAAAGAGCAGAGTATAAAAGTTTGATCCAAAGATCCATTATTACACAAACTTTCTGTGATTTCAATAGTCTATTCTTCCATTGGAAACTGTAAATATGGGAAGGAATTAACATTTGGGTTTTGCACCAAGAAAAATCAGTTAAGCAAAATAGTGAACAGATGTTACTACATGCAAGTGGTTTAAATGACTAAACATTAAAAAATCGTAAGTTGTGTAGCAACTATCATTAGGGAAAGGCCATTGCAATTAAACTAGACCAAGTTCAGGGAAAGATTTAGTCTTGGGGCTTAGTCAGCATGAGTTATGCTTGCAGACCAATGGTAGTAAAGTACCTCAGAAGTTTCTGTGAGGCTTTTGCCAATGAAAAATAAAAATCTTTGATTACAACCTGAATGATATCCTTCATGGTTGAGAAAAATATATCAAGTGTGCTTCATCAACATTTGCAAAAATGTGCTCATGAATAGTTATAACTGCTCAAAAACTACAACAGAGAAGAAAAATAATAGGCTTTATTTTTTTGAGATAATAGGATAAAATAAAAATCCAGCATTTCTTGGAAGTTTTGGAGTGGAGTCAGAATGCATAATGAAAAAACTGTGAAATCTGGACCCAGTTTTGCTACAGCTGATCACGACTGAAAACAGCCAGAAATTTCGGGAAAAAATTGTAATTTTCCCATCACTTGTCATATTGGAGATTTTTATCTTTGCATTCTCTTCCAATTGCAGCCATCCTACAAATACGTACAGCCAGTTTGCACTGCTTTACAGTACAAAATGTGCAAGAATATGCCTGGAATTAAATCTAAACAGCTCTTAGAAAAAATAATTGTGTTAAATTCTGCTCCAAGATGCATGAATGAAATATTCATCAGCATCTATGGCTCTTTCTAAATCTTTCTTACAGAGATTTTGGCATAATGAGAACCCATCAGATTTGACATCTGTATTTTCAAATCCTTTTAGTTTGCAGGTAATGGATAGTAGACAAAGATGAAAGATGTCCAGTGCAAATAGTTTCTCTCAGCATTTCCAAGAGAATTACTTAGACATTGTATTATTATCATACAGTCATCATAAAAATGGGATTAATGATTAGCCATGAAGTATATGAGTCATGAAGTTTTCTTCTGGTGCTTACTTCGGAGGCTGTTTTCCATTGGTGTGACATAGGAGAAGAAATATAAGGTAAGGGATGTCTATCTAGGGATCTCATTTGAAAAAAAAAAAAAAAAAGGACCAATAAGAGAGGTCTTTGTCTCCAAGAAGAAATTACTAACAGTTTTGCTATGTGCTCTCTTTCTCAGCTGAATTGAGGAACACATAATCACGTCAGTCCAGACTTCACTGTAGTTTCACTGTGGCAATAAGCCCATTTTATCCCCACTTCATCTCACTTTTTAAGACTGCCAAGCAATAGATTTCTCACTTCATTCACTTTTAGGTCTCCTTATGCTGCCACGTGTTCCTGTGGCAGGTTTGCTTTTGGAAAGTAAAGAATATGACATTGGTGACAAATTTCTATGCATCTATTTGCAGATAGTTTGAAGTTTCTTTATACCCTCTCTATCTTGTTATCCATAACATCACAGAGAAGATTCTCAGAGCAAAGTATAATCTATATAGGTATATGCTACCAGCCATCTTAAAGATCAAAATTCATCAAAGTGATTTTACAGTAGAAAGTGTTCTTTTGAGTCTTTAGAGTCAGCGCTCCAAGGGAGTGGATCTGCACACACTTTCCAGCACAGTCACCTTCTGAGGCTGAATGCCTGATTCTGACTCTGCTAATACTGATTTATGTCAGCCTAGTTCCAGAGAAACTGCTGTGGAATGATAACTGCCCTTATTAAGCAAGTACATACATGCTCAGTACCAGCTTAACACAGACAGGAAAAAAAATCCTGTGAGCTCCTTTTAAGATATCTTCTAAAGTTTGACTGTAGTTTTCCTTTTACTGCTCCAATCTATTTTCATCCAATCTATTTTCGTTTCTTAGGAAAAAGAAAACTGATCTTTCAGTCTATCAGTACACATAGGTGGCATATTAATTTTCCAAAGGTTTTAATCAGTGCAACCTTTCAAACATCAATAAAGCACACAGCACGTTTCTGCTAAACACAAGCAGTCTATGTCTTCCCAGTGTAAGCATAGAATTAATTCCATGGAAATAGATAGAGTGACACCACTCCAAAGTTAGGGTAACTGACCTCAAAACCAGGACCATCAAAATAAAGAGAGGAAGTCAGCAAACAAAATTAGCATTGTTGAGCAGTACTCGGGACTGAGAGGGTCGGCAAATTTGGAAAGATCACATCAACAGTTTCAGGAGTGATGCCATGGTTTCTTGGAAACCTATGACTCAGCAAGGTTATTTGGGTTGGCATAAGACCGGATTTTTTTAAGAATTTATATATTTTTACATGTCTTGTGCAACTGCCACATGTGTTACTATGGCGGTTGCTCTGAAACAGGCAGGGGCCTTATCCCCTGTTTTGTTGATGTATACATCTTTTTTCTTGTTTTTACATAAAGTAATAAAATCCATTGAATTGTAGAAGAAATAAATGCTTGCAGTTAATCTGCTGCTGGAAATGTGCCTGTTGCTAATTTCACTTTTTGTTTTCAGGATGGTATTGAAGTAACTCAGTGGCCATTATCAGCTCAGAGGGGGCTTTTTTTCTCTTTGTTGTGGATGCTTTTTAAGTTGCTTTACAGAGCAAAAAGTAAGAGTCCCTGGAGTTCAAAAAGGCATGAAGACACTTTTCCTGACATTCCCAAGAATATTCTAGAAACCCACAACCCCAGGGAACAGGCAGGCAAGGGGCCTGGATCTCTTCTCAGCAAATGCAAAGCCTAGGCAGAACCTGTGGTTACTTTTTTTCAGTGCTCTCCTCTTGCTGCAGCCAGATGAAGGCCATAAAGCCTCAAGTTTGTTTCACTCAACTCCTGCATTTTAGACAGCAGGTCTTACTGTTTCAACATGTTATTCCATAACAGAACTTCTTTACCTTCACTGAAGAGTAGGCGATATGTTCACCAACATCCCTGAGATTTCCTCAGCTTCTAACCTTGTAGTAACACGAGTAACTCATAGAAGATGGCTTTGTTATTTTTAGAGCTGCTTGATGATGATGGCCTTGTATAAAGACACTGAGTCCAGAAGATAATCTGGGCAATGTGTCTTTCTGATGTATCCTCACTTATTAAACGCAGACTCACAAATGGGAGTCATCTTTGCTCTGAATCAGGTCTGGAGCATAAATTGCTTCTGGTTTTCAATTTTTTTTCAAGCTACGTCAAGAATATATTTTTGGGGGCTATCACATTTATGCTACGCAAAGAATTCATTAAGAATGTGACCTCTTGGCATCCTTTTTCACCCTGTTGTTTCTGGAGTGCCCTTGCACCCCATTACATTTTGTCACTGTGCAAAGATGCATGTTTGGAATTCCCAGGTACAATTTCCAGGATTAATTACTGGGGGCTGTAAGGAGACTCAGCGAAGCAAAGAATGATTCTTGCATGTAAAATACAACCCTGCAGCAACAGGCCTTTACACACTTATGCAGGTTAAATAACGTACAAACAGGTGACACACTTCTAACACACTTATTAGCTGCCACTTCTCATCAAGTGTTTCATCTCCTTTGCTGAGAAATAAGAGCCTATTTCAGGAGCTCATGAAATGTTGTTGCATAGAAAGCTTATGTTATCCTAGACGTCTGGGTGAATTATTAACATGGCATCATGTCAGGTGCTCTTTGTCCCCTTTTTCTCTCACTCACTTCTCATAATTAGTTGAAACTCAGCATTCAAGAATACTGCCTTTGTTAAATGCCTGCAGGATGAGGTAAGGCTGTAGGATTATTTCCAACATTTTACAGACCCACACATAGTCTAGCAGGGAGCAGCCTTCAGAGGCAAAAAAATAGGTTACTCACTTTTTCTCTCCTTTCCACCCAAACCCAAGTATATGAAATTTACATGAGCTTTTACCGTTGCACTTACTAGGCCTGATTTGGTATTCATGCTCATGACATGCTCTCTCTATATAGATTTCAGCAGAATCACTCATCGTTCACTTCGGTGCAAATGGGGCCTGAATTACAGTTAACATTTCAATGTCACACTTCTGTAGACTTTTCTATTATCCCCCACTCCAGCAAAAACCTGGGAGAGTGGATGACAGATGTTCTTCCTGACTTTGGGGTGAGATTTTCCCTACCTCCCGTGTAGAGTGAGCTTGACAGTGAATCTCAGGGCATTCAGTAACTGCAATGGCAATACCAAGGAAGACTGCATACCTGGTATCAGTTCTCTCTCAAAAACGTGAGACAAAGAATAGAGAGGAATAAAAGAATAGGAACCAGTGAATGCAAAATTCTCCTTTGCGGTAGAGTTTGTGCAGTCAGTTATGTCAGGGAAGAGTGGATGTACAATTCTGCCATGTCAAAATGGTAGTACTTTGTCACCATGGCAACTTGCTTTTAGCAGGTACATATGGCACAGTGCCATTGAGAATCTGCTCAAGGGTTTACACAGAATTGGACCAAGGCTTTCAAGTGCTGTGAGCATAAAATCAAGGTGAGTAAGACAAATTCAGAAGGCAACAAACCACCACTGGAAGGTCTTCTAGATTATAAGCAACCTGTATCTTCCAATAAGTAGTAGTTTCTGGTTTTGATGATGTTTGCAATGGCTTGACCTGGAGTGAAACTATGTAATTGATAGTCTTATAAACGTTACTGGCAACTACAACTCCAAATTAAGGTTAATGACGTTTTAGGAATTATTCTTGTTTTAGGAAAGAGCCTTGAGAGCTTTGAAAGGAAAAAGCTTTTATGAATTCCTGCATGTCCTTGCTGTGTCTCTGTACATGTATAGTTTATAGGTATATTGTACTATGACTGTTTTTCTTCTTTCCTTCACCTTTTTTTCCTGAAAAATTAATGCTCATGAGCCTCTTGAATCAACACTGAAAATTAGTTTCAATTGCCTGTGATCAGTTCACTGCTACCACTAGCTTGCTATAATGATACTTCTGTTTGCAATTGAAACCAAGTTATTAGGACCCTTTCATTGCAGGCTAAATGTTTGTTGCTGTTTTCAAGTGGAGAACTGCGTTATGTATCATCTCCTTTGCCCTTAAGACCTATGTGTTTACAACCCTCACCAGAGCAATGATGCCTCCTGTGACACAGTAGGCCACACTTCACATACTAAGCGAGCAAGGAGATGTATTTTTCCGTTCACAGGACCACTGTTTCCCAGTGGATCTTGGGAAGAGCAGCATAACACTACTCATTGTGTTTGGGGTTGTCTAACAGCACTCTGAGTTTGATTCCACAATTAGCTTAAACTGTATAAAGTAATTGGATAGAAATTCCATGTGTGCCTTCAGGTGATTTAGTTGTGGTATGTTTTGAGCAAATTGGCAAAAAGCACTTGAACATGTCAGTGACTTCTTTTTGCTTTTAGGTTAAACCTAAACTTCATTTCAAATTTAGACTTGAGTATGATTCTCAAGCAGGACATACAACTTAGGGCAACATCAGTTATCCTACTTATCTTTTTCTGCAAGCAGAGAGGAGTAAATTTACCCTCATTCACATTTGTGCAGCCCCAAAGTGAGTAAAACGTTTAGTGTGCTTTGTCAGGAAGATTTTCTGAACAACAGAAGACAAAAGATACTATAGGAAAAGTTTTTTCCTCTTTTCTTGGTATTGATTTTAGCATAAGACAATATTCTAAAGCCATTAAACACAAAGAAACAGCAGTAATAATAATAAATATTAGACTGTCCAGTGGGAATTCATTTGATGCAATCTGTTGCGTTCATTGGCCAAAACCCAGATACTAGTCTTTTCCTTCAGTTTTTCCCTAGTACACGTGGTCAGAATTACATCCAGCAGCTTCAGCTTTGCTCAATAACCATGATCGTCCCAAGTCCAGTGTAAAACCCAGAGGGTCAGCTTCCTGAGGATCTTTTCTGTGGTGGGATTCTTGGGTGGCACAGAGTCACCAAAACTATTGATCTGTGCAGAGAGCACGTTTGGGAGAGGCGCGAGCTGCGGTCAGCCCTGGGCCACACTGGTCTCCAGCAAACCCTTTGCCGATAGAGTGCTCCAGTTTGCATGACCCAACACCGGCAATCCCTTGGTCCAAAAGAGCATGAAGATCACTTTTAGTCATAATTTCTCCTAAGGCCCTTGTTTCTCTGCTAACAGCCTTCACCGTGTGTGATGACTTGAACAATAGCCTTGCATGAGACCATAATTCATACAATGAAAGTAACAACTCCATCAGTAAGGCATGAAAAACTCATCAGACCAAGCAGTCTGGCCCCAGCTTGTTCCTGTATGTTAAATGTCCTGTTGGAGGTCACACAGTGATGTGAAAGTAAAATGAGGAACAATGGGATTGGCAAGCTAGATTCTTTTTGTCCTTTGAGCCATTGAGCATAGCCTCATTGACTGTCATGTTCGGGTTAGGGATCAAAGAAGAAAGCATAAAGTAAATGCAACGAAGCTACTATTACATAACTCCCTTTTATCTAAAAACAAACAACCGCCCCCACCTTTATTCAAAGCAGGTTTGCTCAGCAATGTATATAGCACGCAGTTTCCATGAAGAAGGCCCACCAAGCTGAAAAGCCCAACTGCCAGCACAAACGCCGCATCTACCAGTCTCTACAGTGAAACAGGGCTCTTGAGTAATTGGGATACAGAACTGCAAGTAGTAGAAAAAGTGTAGCAACAAGTAAGAGTACCACAGTGGATTTGAGTACCACTCTTTTTCTTTCTGGTCCAACCTTCAAGCAGCATTTGCATTAGTTAGGTAATCTCACCTTATTGTAAATGTTAGTTCAGCTTTGGTTTGAGTAATTATGATAGAAATTACTGGTATTGTGCAGATTCTATTTCAGCAGGTTTCCTAAAATTAGTTTAATTATTTTAATAGAGTTTCTTTTCAATACATATATCTAGATCACAAAATTGCTACCATATTTAATGCTTTTGTGGACTGTCTTAACAAAGTCACAAAAGAGAAAACTGGCATTGAAACTAGGCAAGTTTTATCCAGAATTCTTTGGCTTCTAAAGAAGGATTAAAAAAAAAAAAAAATGATAGAATGCAGCTTCCGCAGATTTTAAGCTTCCAGGGTAAAAATCTCCATTTTGCAGAAATGTTTTGACTCCTCATTGGGTAAAAGTCGAATTGATCATGATTGAAGGTTTAGTACAACAATGCTGCCATCTAACACTACTCCCACTTCCTTGATGGGTAAGTTGGCCCAGTATTACTGCTTTAACTTTTGCCTAGGATCATCATTCAGGCACTACTAATTTAACTTCCATTAAAGCAAACTATCCTTCCTTTTCCTCCAACCAGAGATAGATACAGCATAATTACAACTGTGTGCTACGGGAAGCGGTGGGTTAACAAGTGAAATCACAATGCTGTCAGTCTTGTTACTGTCATTGTAAATATGTCAGCCACAGTTCTACTGACAACCTTGTTTCGTGTTTTTCCAAAAGATTTATCCTGGAATTTTCAGAGAATTTTCAGGGAATGAGGAGGCCAGGACATCCTGGTTTTCATGAGCTTAATCAACCTCACTGTGTCCATTCCTGGAATAGCTGAAGTCGGATGATTTACATGTGTAGCCAAGCCTGCAGTGTGCCCAATGATTGACAGGTTCAAGTACATTTTTGGTCAAAAGGAAAAAATGCATGATATTGAGGAAATGGTTATATTTTCTTCTGTCTACCTAGATGTACTTGTAATGCTTTCTCCTGTGTATGTAGTTGCAACCATGCATGAGGTCTGCATTTTCTAGTTATAACAAAAGTATGCTGGAACTTTTAACTAGACACATAGAAAGGTGTTCTTTGTTACAGTTCACTGAACTAGCCCATCTCTTTTGTGAATCATTAATGATACTGACTGCTGGGTAAATTTACTTTGGTTGTAAATCTATAAATGGCATGGGAAGATGTGGTAGAATGATTTTTCATACTTAGCTTTTAAATGAGAACATTATAGTTTCAAGGAAGGTAAAGGAAAAATATAAATTAACATTTTGGAAGGAGACACAGCAACCTTTAACAGCTAACATTTTTCATTCTGTAATATTAATTTTACCATTCTATTTCCTGTAGCTATATATTGCAGTGAGTGGGTATACACAGTCATGCAGAAGTTGTCCACTTTAAGACTGTCCATTATGGGAGAAGCTTTTTAAAGCTGCTTCTTGAGGAGGCTTATTTACAGTGGTTTACAGAGAGAGTTTAACAATCAGGTAATTCAAAATGCATTTGATGTTATTTGGGGTGATAAAGTGATCCAAGGCAGGAAACAGCAAGTCTGAATGTGAAGAGGCATTTTCCTGAGAATCGTGGCTTATGAAAATGGACAGTTGTGTTTTCGTACAGTCACTCTATTACAAGGTATCTTGTAATTAGGTGCAGTAAATATGAATAGATTCATATTCAAAATGAAAGAATGCTGTTTGGTTTTTTCCACTCTTATTGAAGGAGATAGCTGTATAGCAAACAGAGCTTTATTGAACTATTTTCCATTAGGGAGGAGTTGGTACAAATTCAGGAACACACTGTGGCTTTGGCGCAGGTGCATGGGAGAACTACATACAAGCAATGAAATAATACCACCCCTCTCCCCGAATTTCTATCTCATGAGAAATTCTTATGTTTCAAAATGGGGTTTTGTTCTGAAATAGGAAAAAACCAAATACCAACACTTTATAGAATAAAAAGTTCAGGCAACTTTCATTCAGAAATTATGTTCTCTGGAGGAATATAGCTGTCACATAATTTCTTTCCTACACTTCACTATTTTGTTATAAGAGGGTTTGCAGCACATCATGAAAAACTGATCTAGCTCAGGCATCCAGAGAAAAGCACGCGGCTTTGAGGTATTCCCCATTGCATATAGAACTTGTATACTTCTCATTTTAAGGGCTCTCTCTCCATCAAAAACAAAAATTGAATTTTGAAACACTTGAATCCAGCAACTCTCAGTTCTTCATGGTGGCTTGCAGGATTCACTTACAATATTTACTAAATCATGGGGCAAGTTTCCTACATTAAATTAAGATGCAGTGTAAATAAGAACGCACTGGGCCAAGTTCATTTTTAGTAAAGCTCTACTAAACTCACATGTATTCCAGTCAGTGAATTTGGGCTTACTAGTTTTTGTTCTGCTCATGGTTGACTCAGAGCCAACCTTGCTAATAATTTCATAGTAAAATCAGTTTGGACCATTATTTTCACAGGTCTCTTTGCAAACACATAACAGGATTTTTTTTTCACTTAATTAATTTATCAGTTTGTATTTTGTCCTTAGATTTCTAGTCTAATTTATGGGTTTGGTAAAAGGTAACCTCTTATTTCCTAAGCATGCTGGATTCTTAGGATGTGTTTTGGACAATATGGACATTACCATGCATCAACTTCTGTTTCTATCTTTTTTTAGCATTTTGCCTAATGCACAGTAAAAATAGATGCTCTTTTCCTTACATTAAATGCTCTGAAATAACTTCTTAATTTCTTGAGTATGTTAGAAACAATAACCAGACAGAAAAGCAAAATCTCTTTACATGTTGTATTGTAGAACCACATGAACAAAGAAACTAATAAAAATTATCACAGCACAAAAATGTAATTAAATGTTCTTCTTTTATTTGTGTCTCCACCCAGGGTGTAAACACACACTGAGGCATTCATTTATCTCTACAAATCTCTAGCCTCACTATAACAATAATTAAATCCAGACTTAAAACTCTGACCCAAGTGTTTTTTAGAAGAAATCGCTGAGATTTTTTTTTCTATTTCTGTTTCTAATTATACTAATCCATACAAATACTAGTAGTTTTATGGTGCAGGACAATGGCTGGAGCATTATTCTTTAAAGGCATCTCACAATAAGATGTTCTACTGGTCATGTCATTGAGTTATAATTTTCCAGTTTTATTTTGTACCATGCACATACACCTTTCAATTTTACCTTTTACATAAAAAAGAATTTTATGAAACAGGACAAAAATAACTTACGATTATATGAAAAATAACTGTAACAAATCACAAAATTATACATACTAGTAGAGAAAAACGTGTAACTAATTCTTTTGAAAATTGGTTTTTCATGGTATGCAACAGATATGTCTTTAGAGCAAATATCAGCCACATATATAGTATGGCAAATGGAGTTCATATCTGTATATGTAAGCATGTATAAATATGTAGAATACTCTGTAAGGTTTAGGAAAAACATACTCCCACTTTCTTTCCTCACCAAAGTGCTTTGTGTAAAAAATACTACACAAGATGCTGTTTTCTGCACAGAATAAAGGGGTTTTTTTCTTAAGTAAAACCCCACCCAGCTAATTTTAAATTGTGGTCTTTTTCTTTTGCTTTATCTGTTCCTAGGAAATAAAAAAAAAACAAACCCAACAAAATTTCACACAAACAACAAAAAAGTGCTGTTTAAAAAAATTTGCTATAAAATTACACAGGGAAAACAGGGAATAAGCAGTTAAAAGGTAATTTTTATACTCATTCACACCTCTTCAATGAAAGTTGAAAACAAAATACAATGTGACAGATGGCCTTAGCATTGCAATACTTCAGCATCCAGTATTAGTAAACCATAATGCCTATATGTGTGTGTGTATATATATGTATATATATACATAGAAAGGGAGATCCAAATACACACATGCACTCGCATACACTCACACATGTACACATGTGCTTTGAAACTATATTTTAAACTCCAGTGTAGACCCATTTCTAATGCAGATATAAATAGACCATTTGAGTCTGAAAACAAGAGTATTGCATAAACATCTGATTGTAAATAATTTCATTAAAATATTGTTTTATGTCCATAATCTAAAATAACTTCATCTCTTAGATATGAATCCCTTTAGAAAGTTAACAATCCAGCAAGTTGAAGAACGACACAAAAATCACTGAGGCACAAGTATTTGCATATAAGTCAGTAACTGGCATTACGCTATGTATTTTCACAAGCACCATTTTTCATTGTAACATGTGACAAACACGATTCCCTATTTAAATATCCAAAATACATGAGATAAAATGGTTCTTTTTTATACAATTGCCTTCAGCGATATAAGTTGATCCCCGAAAGTCAGTCTGACTCCAAAGAGAATAATGAAACAATCATTAAGAATCCTCTTTGTCTTTGATACAGAAGTAAACAAGAGAGTACCTTTTTACAGACAGGTAGCCCACTCTCATGTGCTTAATTTGACTGTATTCTAGCTCCTTCTTTTTAAGATTAACACTCATAGAAAGCTGTAAATATATATATATGAAAGAATGAATGAAAGACTTGCAAAAGTTTCCTTTTCGAAATGTAACTGATGAACCCCCAAATTACAAATACCCTTTTTGAATTCTGTCTTCCGACTTTCCCTTTGGTCAGGATCTTTCATGATGTATGAGCCCCCTCTCTCCTGGATAGCTTGTATATTCAGATACTAGAAAAAATATTTCAGAAGATTTAAAAGTCAAGGTGGTACAGATCTGAAGTCAGCAGCAATATTTCAGTTTTGTACAGAGCAACTCACAAATTCTGGACAACCATGTGGTTAAAAGAACCTTGAAGAATTTATATATACAAAAGTATGTATGTACATACACACGCATACGTACAAACCTGGCCTGTTCCTGCCCTTATTGACTTCAGTGGAACAAAACATAGTCCTACACATTTGAAATTGAAGTGTTCAGCATGCCTAATTGCTCCT
>NW_009216253.1:27847-28978 GCF_000690835.1 Fulmarus glacialis
GGGAAGCCTTATGTCATTCAACTCAATGCAAACCACAGATAGTAACAATTAGGCCTACTGTTGCAAGCTGAAGCAGAGGGAAACATTCACTTGTGATGTGAGAAGCAGAATAAAAGGGGGAAGAATTTAGTACAGAATTATCTGTATTTAAGCCATATTACTTCTTATTGTACATCATTTATGTGCACGATTTATCCATATATACTTTGTATTTATTGGATATAAATCTCCCATTTAAATATATACGCACATATGCCTGTATGTAAGAATATACTTCATGAATATAAACCTCAAAAGATTGCCAGTGTTTATAAACATCTGGACATAAATTAATCTATGCAACATAATGGCAAATTAAATTATGAATTTGACCCAAACTGCATTCAACAACTCTCAAAAGCTTCACAGGATAAGAAAATGTTTGTATAAACATTTTTTAAAATTCATCTTTCTAGACGAGTGATTTCAGAAGCATAGTTATGGTCTAGCCTCTAAGAATTAACTTTGGACTTTTGTCCTTCTTATTAAATCAGGTCATGAGAATATTAAGATGCACACTACGCAGTAAGAAGTCTCCACAAAATGGATGAACAGGGATTAATAACCTAAAAACTCAGTCTTACATAATGTAAGAGTTGCTCCCAAGGTATATAAGATCACAGGGACGACACATCTCCTCTGCAAAATACTGTTTTTAACTCATACCCTTGTAGCTTTCATGAAGGGCAACCTCATTTGCTTGCATCCTGAACTAAATTCAAGGACCAGAGCCTGATAAAGCAGAGATGTTTCTATTGAGTAGAAAAATCAAAACCAGCAAACCAGTTCAGTTTTACATCTTTAAATAACCAGAGGGAACACAGCAAACTTAAGAGTAGCTCTTCTTCCTGAAAATGTGTTATGGAAATGAAAAATGTTAGAGCAACAAAAATTTAATTGAATCAGTACAGATTGCTTTTAAAAAAATCTGTGGAATTTAAGGAAAATATCTTTTCTACAGGGTATTTTAAACCTTCCTACAGAGTACTATAGCACATACAGCAATAAAGCTCTACAATATAATTAAAAATCAACAGAAAGTTAAAACATACTTATTTTTATCTAGCAGCTGTGCTAAATATAGAAAAAGTC
>NW_009216254.1:0-8817 GCF_000690835.1 Fulmarus glacialis
CAACCTTAATGATTTTATGATTCTATGTGTTTTTTGTTGAAACTGCAGCCTGCACAGCTTCCTAAACAAGCTCCTAAACTTGAAATCTTGGACGCGTTTGCAGAAGCTGCGGGTGTCGAGGAAGTTGCAGTTACAGTGCTGCCACCAATTTCAGTCTTACAAGTGCTCTAAGTTCTTGGGGAATATTCCTTATTACAAAACAAAACTTCTTTCTTAGAAGACTTAAGGCAAAGAAATAACTCCTTGCCAAGATAATGTCTGCTGCTCTTGGTTACTGGCCTCACTAGACCTTTCAGGAAAAACCTGGTTTGGTCACAGGTGGAGTTGTGCTGTTTCAAGAGAGTATTTTATAGGGAATGACTAAGCTGTGCCATAGTCAATTCTGATCATGGCAACTTAAAACCTTTAACTCAAGTGAGGGATTCAACAGCCCTCTAGGTTTCCCCTCCCTTTTGTCTACTTGTCCCAGGTCCTTTGACACATTTTGTCATCTTAACATCTGCAGAGAGAACTAACTTAACGTCTACCCTCCATCTGCTGGGTAAATAAAAGTCTCTTTCACAGCATGGCAAGAGACTCCTTCCACCAATAAAGAACTATAGAGATTTTCCCAAAATTCAGACACTGTTTAGAAGACTGAAATACTTCTGTTTCATTTGTGTTCTCCATTTTCAGTTTTCACATACTTCTCCATAGCTTAGCCTTTTTTTTTTTTTTTTTTTGAAAGGCTTTCTTTGTGAACTAGCTCAGATTAGGAGGCAGCCAGAAGAGGTTTCTTGTGGAATTCAGGCAGCTTTTCCAGCCTGATTAATGCACAAGTGGCTTACTGCTTCTCAGTCTTCTGTATGCGTATCACAGTAGCTTCTAGAGATCATAGCTCTGTCAGGTTGGTATTATACAAACATGACCCCTTTCCTGGTGAGAAGATGCCTAGGTGCTCAAATTAGAGAAAGCTGAAGTTTTCTCTCTTTTCCCTTAGTTCAGAGGTTTTGTATCCCTTGCTGCCTTATTATTTTGAGAGTGGGAGCAGGCTGTCTTGGTCTGGACTTGCTCTCCCTGGTCTCATGATCTCTTCCTTTTTTTCTGTGGAATGGAAGTGGAAGATTTTTCTTATTAATAACATGATCACACTAATACTTTGTGGTTTTTTTCATAGCTTCAGTAACTTCATGTGCTAAAAGGAAAGCAATGGGGAGGGGTAAATGCCAGCACTGAGCTGGTGGCCTGGGAGGTTGGTGAAAGCTGCTGATTGGGGTAGAGCTTTGGGGAAGCTCACATGGCTCTGACCTGGGGTACCCTAATAGTGATCAGTCCATTGAATAACAAACTCAGTCATAAAAGGAACCGAGGGAATATATATCAGAAAGTGCATTAACTGCATAATATTTTTCTGGGTCATTCTGAATGACATACTTTGTGAAACCCTTCTTTGATTTTTTTTCATAAATATTTGCTACAACCTTCTGGTTTCTTCCCATGACTTACTGTTAGTGATTTAATTTTATGCTTATGACTTTTTAGTAATATACTGGAAATTTTTTTCTTTCCTTTTTTGTTCTTCAGTTCAGACTGAACAACTCATACTCTGGGCTTCCCTAGAGCTTTAGCCATATTATTCTCTTGTTTTCACTGTTTCATCTCAGCTGTAAATTGCATTTTCTGTCTTTTTCTAGCAGTGAGCTGAGCTGTTCTTGTCCCTCTTCTTCCCACCAGAAGTCTGGTTTCTTTTGGTTAATTTAATACCTTTTCCACTGGAGATAGGTTATCAGTTTCTTAAGCATTCTGTTATGTTTTATTGGCCTTATTGTCTGTCTCGCTACTTAATAAGTCTGGTGTGATGCCTTCCCAATAGATTTCCTATGCCTCCTTTGTGTACAAGATTTTCAGCAGTTAAAGAGAGTGTTTTCTTGTTGGTTTCAGTTTGTTTGGGCCGATGGGTTCTTCCCTGCTGTTTGACTGGCACATTGCAATGCCGGCTCCGCCGCTTTTCTCCAGCCTGATTATCTATTTGGTTGTCATATCCTTCCAGTGCTCCAACTATTTTCTAAATGCTAGTCTTGAAGTTTTTCCAGTCTCCCTGTTAGCTTTCTCACAGGGATGCAAAGTGATTTTTCCCAAGGGCATACTAAATTTTAAGCTCTCTAGCCACACACACATATTTATTACAAAAGCCCTGTGGTGTCAAAGACTATTCAATTCATTGTGACAGGGTGACTTTACGAGTCTCACTGCTCTGCTGCTGTGGCTGACCAAGAAATGGGCACTGACACAGACTGAGAACTATCTTGCATGTGCCTGAGGTAGGCTTAAATACTGTTTTTTTTGAAGTGACACACAAAGTGTGAACCTCTCTAACACCCACGTGATAGCTGACCCTGAACAGAAACACAGTGTTACAGACCCACCTGGTGACTGACTAATTGTGTCCCCCACCCCAAGAAAGACGAGCCAGGTTCTATGTAGCGAAAACAGAAATGATAAGCAATGAAAGCAACCACTTCCCTGGCACTGAAAGATAAAGTCGTATTCCTAAAAAATTTGTATGCCTGCATTTCCCACCAGTGTGCTGGGAAGCTGAAGGACAGGTATAGATGCTTGTATGTTCTCCTCTGAAATCCATAGCAGAATGATATCTCTTGAAATGCATAGTATATGGGATATGATTAGTATGGACCTGTGGCTCAGATTTTCTGGACTGAATCTTTCATCATTTTCATCCAGGTTCTGCCACATATCATCACACTCAAATCCTTACTCTGTGAACATCTCCATGGAAGACAACGAGATAAGTCACAGGGAGAAGTGATGCTGCATTTCTGAACTGGAAGCCTGCATCAGCCTGGGCAAGTCACTAACCTTCTGCCAAGCTGATACAAGTCACCTCTTGTGAGCTGGATGTGCTGTTTGTGCCGTGAGTTCATCTATTACAAGCTCAGCTTTGTACGTTAGGGTCAGAGCAAAGTGCTGCTCGTGGAGGATCAGTTTGCAGGACAGGGAACACCTGTAAAGGTTTCCTTTTCTGGGCATTTGTATTAACAAGTGAATGAATGCAGCTCCTTTGATCTGTTTATTTCCTGGGCTGATATTTCTTCTTGTTCTTATAAGCCTATGCATTCCTTGCTCCTCAGTTCAGTGTCTAACCATCTCACTTTAATTTGTCTGTGTAAAACTCCTAGAAGGTAAGGTTATAGCAGAAAATTGGAGAGTTGAAATGACTTTAATAAGCTTCCATAAGCAGTTTTTGAGAGGACAGGGACAGAGTTTAAGATTTTAGAGGCTTGGCACCAACACAATTTCCACTAGTGCACCAGTTGTTTGGGAGGGCTTTCCGTTTGAAGATTTGCCTTATGTACCTTTCAGGAACTTGTTGAGCTTGATTTAGTGCAGTCCCACAGTCTTCCTTCAAATCAGTGTTTTTTATGAACTTGTAAGTCTAATTCCCTTCTATGATATAGAAACATCAGGATTGCAGAATCACAGAATGGTTGAGGTTGGAAGGGACCTCTTGCCCAACCCTCTTGCTCAAGCAGGGCTACCTAGATCCCATTCTGGTCCATGTCCAGATGGCCTTTGAATATCTCTGAGGATAGAGACTCCACAACCTCCCTGGGCAACCTGTGCCAGTGCTCCATCATCCTCACAGTGAAAAAGTGTTTCCTGATGTTCAAAGGGAACCTCCTTTGTTGCAGTTTGTGCCCATTGCCTCTTGTCCTGTCACTGGGCACCGCTGAAAAGAGCCTGGCTCCATCCTCTTTGCACTCTCCCTTCAGGTATTCATACACCCCCTAAGCTTTCTCTTCTCCAGGCTGAACAATCATAGCTGACTTAGCCTTTTCTCATAGTAGGGATGCTCCAAGTCCCTTCATCATCTTCATGGCCCTTCGTTGGACTTTCTCCAACAGCTCGCACTTGTACTGGGGAGCCTAGAACTGAATCCAGCACTGGAGTTGTCTCACCAGTGCTGAGTAGAAGAGAAGGATCACCTCCCTCAATCTGCTGGCAACACTCCTCCTAATGCAGCCCAGGATACCATGAGCCTTCATTGTGGCAAAGGCAGTTACATTCTTCTGTTTCTAAGGAAGGTTTTAGGGTTGAATCTTCCCTTCTGAAATGTGAATGTTTGTAGGTCTGTGATCTTAACTAAAAGAAGAGAGATGCTTTAGACAGAAGTATTTTTCTCAAAAATTTAGTCAGTGCATTTAAAGGAGTATTAATAAAAATAATAAAACCTTTAGGGAAGTCTGACAAAAAATACTTTTCTGGATTTAGTGATGCCTTAATTTCAACAGTTCTGGAGACTCCACAGTCTCTCAATTTTCAGTAGAAAAAGGGATTGGAAAAACCCTTTTCAGGCATCTGTTTAAAAGTAAAATAAAATAAACACTTTTTTTTCTTTTGCTGGGCAACCAGAAATGTTATGTAGCTGCAGACTGCCAATGCCACTCCCTCTAGAGAGCCTATGTAATAGGTTTTGACTTCTCCTTTGCCTTAGCCTATTTGGATTTCACTTTTTCCATTACATAGTGTTGTTTTTACAAGAATACCATGTAGCTTATTAGTGGGATTGTCCTTATCTTTTGTGTGGCTGCGGAGGAGACAACAGAACAAGGAGTTTCACTGCCAGGAACTCCCTCAACAAACGCTGGAGGCAATATCATTCTCCAAGTTGTATGGAGTGGTGTACAGAGGTCTTCAAGAAGACACATAGATTGTATTGCTGTAGGGTGTGATAGATATATTAAAACATGCAGGAACTGAAAGAGAGGGGATTCCTGCTAGATCATGTATCTCCAAGAATGGATTCTGCCAGCCTGGGAAATGGCATGGCTGCTGTATTTCAGTGTTCAATCTTTGTTTGTATTGGCAGGGGGAAATACACCTATATCAATGCAGCTAAACCTCAGTGATGTACTTCTGAGGACTGGGTCATGCTGAAGGTTCGTTATTAACCAAACTTCAAGGTGAATGGCAGGCATGAATCTCCTGTGCCCAAACTCTGAATTGAGCACATCAATGAAAATGACCAAATTGAAGGTGAAAGGAATCTTTGCAACACACTGCACTTCTGCTTTCTGATAATGATGCAAACGAGGATCAGAATTGAATATGAGGGCAGAAGAAAAGAACATTTGGAGGTGAAATCTGGAATGAAGCACAGTTCCTTAGAGACAATGGAAAATCTCTGTTGAAGGAAGGCACTGACTATCAGAAAGGGAGGACAATGAAGCAGGATGTGACAAGAGGTAAAAGATGGTTTCCAGGTGCCATGGGGAGGTGGCACAGGCAGCACTGGGCGAAATCCCAGGTTGGTTTGGAAATACTCCTTAAAGTCTCATGTTATTTCAGATCTCCTTCATCTGAATAGGGAGCAGGAAACCTCGGTCTCTGTATAGGCACATGAGCACTTGGCATCCCAGGCCACCCTGACTCCAGAAAGTCTGGTAGAAGACTGAAATGGGCAGGGAATTGCTGAACTCCTCACAGCTAAAAAGGGTTTCACTTGTGTTTCGAGTGGAAGTTTTGATATGACTTTTAGGTGGAGGCTACTCATCAGTACATCCCTGGAGCAGCATGGGCTGCCATGGACTTACCTCTACTGAGCACCACAAGCCAAAGCATTAGAAGCAGAATACCTGTATCCTGTTTCATCTCTGTCTCTAATTTGTTTCTTGATTTTGGGTAACTTAGACAATTACATCTCCAGAGCTTGGCTTGCTTGTCTGTATGATATAGGATAGCCCCTTTATAAAGCTTACTTCACAAAAGGTTGTACTTGCAAAGGGATGTTATTACATAGCATGTGGTGAATAGAAATTAGGTGGCTTTAGGTAATTGACTGATTTGTATCCAAAGGATTCATATGGGAACTATTTATGCTACTAATGGTGAGTAGGAGCTTCACATTATATGGAGGTCTAGACTGATCTTTTTCTATAATTCTTTCCTTTGATTTTATTCTGTTGTCAGAATCTTGACAGGCTATCAGTACACTGTCCAGATTTCTGTAACAAATAACTGTTGTATACAAACATGGAAAGCCTACTGTAAAAAAAAAAAAAAAAAAAAAAAAAGGAGGGGGGGGGGGGAGGGAAAAAGGAGCAACAAACTAAATCTCTTATGATGCATTATTCATTACATACATTTTAAACAAAAGCATTGTATATACAACCTGTTCCTATTGCTTTGGGATTTTCACCCTTGTTTTAAAATTTCACTTTGTGCTAACAATTGCACCTAGCTGTAATACATTTTTAATAATAAAAAAACTGCTATGAAGGTAGAAGCAATAAAATAGCAGAGGGTTGTAGGATGATATTAACGTAATATGCTTCTCATATGGTTCGTAGGAATTGCCACTTTTAATCATAACCATACATCTCCAAAACCCTACTTGGTTTGAAATAATTTAGTGTTGCAAAATCAGTCATGAAAGTTCCTTAACCTGAAAGTTTGCCAGTTTAGAGAATGGAAAAACAGGCCTAGCAAACATAAGTGTATTGAAATGTTTTAGAATATAATAAATAAATTCTGTTGAACTCACTAGGGCACATTCAAGAATACGCAAAGTCTATTTGTACAGCTTTGACTGGGTGCTTTGCACAGGACAGTTTTGAAACATAGCCTTCTGAGAGTGAATTTCAGTGATTTATTAAATTGGTTCTCATTCAGTGAGAGTGGTGAAAATTTTTATGTATCCAAATCTGGGCATTGTAAGATCTTTCATGCTCTGACATTTGCAGTAGTCACAGTGTATGTCTGCAATATCAAAAAAAAGAGCTTACTTTGTACAACAAGGACTTCACAATCTAATTTGCATTAGATTTTCAAGATTCATTTTGGATTACACTTTTACTCTGCTTTAATAAAAATCATAGCCGGTAGTCATGGATATCTTCACTGCATGCTCTCTTTTTAAAAAAGTATCCCCACATGGTACATAACGTGGAACGAAACTTGAGCTGTGTAAAAGCTGACTCAGTTCAAGGCTCACAACCTGACTGCTGTTGAGCCATGAGGATTTGTATTTCTTCACAGGTGGAGGATTCTCATTTCTCAAACCTAATTTCCCATTAAGTTTCAAATGACGAGCAGGATCAGGGAGGGGAGATGCAGTTGTCTGAACACTTTTCAGAGGAAAAAGAATGAACTGCCCTTAGGAGCTGAAGTCTCTCATCAGTTTCTAGAATTTCCTGTTGAAGAACTGTCGTTTTAAGGCATATGGGTCAATGTTGGGCTCAAGCAGGACAGAAGTTTGAAGGGTGATAGTTATTGACCAGTACTAGTCCTATCTGATCACACCCTAAGGACTGACTTTGTCCTCCCATAAATGTTCTTGGGTCTAATATTCTCCACTGGCACCCCAGCCTGTGGATCTGTTTGTCCAGTGGCATCACAGGAAAAATTCCCTTATTGCCAAATAAACACAGGAGAAATTCAAAATGAAGATGTTCTAACACAATGAATACTTCTGGCTTCAGTTTCTAATCAAGACTTGGATTTAAGTGGTGTTTGCAAGTTGCTTGCATTCACACTTGCATGCATGTGGCTAGAGATAGCCTGAATTGTAATATGGCTTCCAGTTTCTCTCTCGTGTTTTTGTGCCTTCACTGTTTTGGGGAAACTCATTAATTTATCCTCTTCCAGTTCTTAACTATATAAGAAGCTTTATGAATGTTTTGTATTCCAACATGGGAGCTCTGGAGCACTTAGATTTTAGAACTTGTGCCATCTCTATTTTTGACTAATCTTTTTAATACTCTTGCCTTCATTTCAGCATCTGCAGTGCTTGGAAGGAGACAGTGCTTGGCACTGTATTTGAAATATACAGAGTAAAAAAATGTATAAATGATCTGTTATAACTTGGATACTCTTGTTTAATATTGAGGGGTAAAAAATGATTGTTCTATTGCATTTACCCCTAACAAAGTTTGACAATGTACACAGGAAAAAGACATTTTAAAACTTGTATGCTTTAGTTACCTTTCTCCAGCCTCCTCATTTATCATTCCACTTTAATTTTTAAATATTTCATTGCATCTTGATAATACGCTTAAAATTTAGCTTGGCACGAAATGCATAAACTGTATTATTAATATCCTATTATTTTACAGTTATACAAGAGCAGATTTGAATTGTCATTTTAAGTCAGACCATAAGTCAAAGCAAAGATCTTAATACGCTGCTTAGATCTGTATCTTCACTGAATTAAACAGTAATTTGGCAGTCTCTTCTGCTAAATGTAGTGAGATAGCTAGTTAGTGTGATATACTCAGGCAAATATATTGTGTTGCAATGATGGAGATAATTCCCTGTGGCAATTGTACTGGCAGTTGAGTTGATTCTTCTTGATACACTGATTCAGCATGTTCTTAATGTTGAGGAAGAAAAATGTGTTTTAGAGACTCCTAATGTGAATTCTAGGAATCAGGCTGAATATCACTTGGGTCACCCAAGATAGTCTTCCCATGTTCTTATGATATTAGTCCTTCGTAGTCCATTAAAATGCCTTTACGGTGGAATGTGTCTAGTTGGAAATCATATCTAAATTGTATGCCATTGGTAAAAACACTTAGTATTCATAAAGAGCTCCATATACTTGATAGGGAATAGACCCTGTACTTTACAAGGATACCTAAGCTCCGTCACCTAGCACTGGTGTCTTTGACAACCAAATATTTTTCCAGATGTCCCACCATCAGCACTTGTATACATCCAGAAAACAGCTACCATACATGTGCTGAGAAACTGAGCACACTCACTGCAATGGATGGGGAACCTGGAGCGTTCACTGGTTTCGGCTGGGATAGAGTTAACTTT
>NW_009216255.1:0-5581 GCF_000690835.1 Fulmarus glacialis
CGGGCATGAATCCGCTTTTCAGACAACACAGGGACACACAGACACACATGGACATACACACAAGCACACAGACATGCACAGGCAGACCCAGAGACACATACATATGGTGGACACTGATATGGCTGGTCACACAGACTGCCATAGCCAAGGCTGTGCTGTCAAAAGCAGCCACATACAGGACCTACATCACACACAAGCACAGGCAGCAATGTCTCCTCTTCCTCTGGGGCTGGCAGAGACCAGAGGTCACTAGAGCAGACACACACATGACACCTTCTAGGTTCTCTAGGCCAAAGAGGACTGTGGTGGGTTGACCTTGGCTGGAAGCCAGGTGCCCACCAAGCTGCTCTATCACTCCCCCTCCTCAGCGGGATGGGGGAGAAAATTACAACGAAAAGCTCGTGGATTGAGATAAGGGCAGGGAGAGGTCATTCAGCAATTACCGTCATGGGCAAAACAGACTCAACTCAGAGAAGTTAATTTAATTTATTACGAATCAAATCAGAGTAGGATAATAAGAAATAAAACCAAATCTTAAAACACCTACCCCCCACCCCTCCCTTCTTCCCGGGCTCAACTTCACTCTCAATTTTCTCTACCTCCTCCCCCCGACCAGCACAGGGGGACCGAGATGGGGGCTGCAGTCAGTTCATCATATGTTGTCTCTGCCACTCCTTCCTCCTCGCCCTCTTCCCCTGCTTCACCGTGGGGTCCCTCCCACGGAAGACAGGCCTCCACAAACTTCTCCAAAGTGGGTCCTTCCCACTGGTTGCAGTACTTCATTAACTGCTCCAGCATGGGTCCTTTCCATGGGATGCAGTCCTTCAGGAACAGAGTGCTCCCAGCCTGAGTCCCCCACGAGGTCACAAGTCCTGGCAGCAAACCTGCTCCAGCGTGGGCTTCTCTCCAGGGGGTCACAGGTCCTGCCAGGAGCCTGCACAAGCGCGGACTCTCCACGGGGTCACAGACTCCTTCAGGCGCATCCAGCTACTCCGGTGTGGGGTCCTCCACGGGCTGCAGGTGGATATCTGCTCCACTATTAACATCCATGGGCTGCAGGGGGACAGCCCTTCACCATGGTCTTCACCACAGGCTGCAGGGGAATCTCTGCTCCAGCAACTGGAGCACCTACTCCCCCTCCTTCTTCACTGACCTTTTTGCCTGCATACTTGTTTCTGTCACATATTCTCACTCCTCTCTTCCAGCTGCTGTTGCACAGCAGTTTTTTCTCCTTCTTAAATATGTTTACACAGAAACACTACCACCATCACTGATTGGCTCAGCTTTGGCCAGCGGTGGGTCTGTTTTGGAGCTGGCTGGCACTGGCCCTATCGGACATGGAGGGAGCTTCTGGCATCTTCTCACAGAAGCCACCCCTGTAGCCCCTCCCCTCGCTACCAAAACCTTGCCATGCAAACCAAATACATTCCACCCCTCAACTCTGTGAATCGCATATTTAAGAATTATCATTAAAATACACATTCATCACACAGTCTTCACAAACTTCACTTACATGAACAAAAAGAATCCCCCACACCAAAATCAAAATAACATAACCACAACACCGACAAAAGTGGACAATTTACACACAGTCCACCCCTTGTCCCTTCACCACAATTACAACAACCGAAATTCCCCATGATCATTCTGTTCTTTGCTCTCTAGCTGTGTTCAGTCAATGTTTTGCCCACTACCTCTTCCAAATACTATCCTTATCTTGAATTCCTCATTGGGTGCCAAAAAGGCCTGTATTGGGTATGGCTGAGATGGAATTAAGTTTCCACATAGCAGCCCCCATAGTGCTGTGCTTCGTATTGGTACCTAGAAAGGTGTTGGTAACATACCAGTGTTTTGGCTACTGCTGAACAGTGCTTATACAGCATCAAAGCTGTCTCTCCAACATTCCCTCCCCCTCACCCCCAAAGGCCAGTAGGCTTGGGGTGGGCAAGATCTTGGGAGGGAACATGGCCAGGACAGCTTACCTAAAGTGATCAAAGGGATATTCCATACCATATGATGTCTGCTCAGCGAGAAAAGCTAAAAGAAAGGAGGAGGAGGGGGGGCATTTGTTATTATGATATTTGTCTTCTGGAGCAACCCCTACACTTCCCAGGAAGTAGCTAGACATGGCCTGCTGATGGGAAGTAGACAATAAATCTTTTGTTTTCCTTTGCTTCCACGTGCTGACTTTGCTTTTGCTTTATTAAACTGCCTTTATCTTGACCCACGAGTTCTTTTCCATCTTATTTTCTCCACTCCTGTCCTACTGAGGAGGGGGAGTGATAAAGTGGCTTGGTGGGCACCTGGCATCCAGCAAAGGTCACACAAGCGCACACACATTTGCAGATCCTCCCTGCACAGCCCCTCTGTCTATCTGGCACCCTGGCCCAGATTCCAGCCCTCTGGCTCGCCCCACGGGTCCGCTACTCACTGGCTGGTCCAGCTTGATGCACCAAACGTGCAGCTCACACACTTATCCCACAGGCAGTCCACACTTGCAGGACCCTCCCAGGTACAAGCATGTACCCTCCACCTGCCTGATATCCCTATCACCAGACCTGGTACCTCCTACTTGCCAGCTGGTTCAGATTGAAGTTTACTGGTGAATACGCATGCACACCTCATGCACACCTGGTTTGAGGAAGATACAAACACTCGCCCCCCTGGCAGCCGGCACCAAGTGCACAGGTTGTGACCTGCAGTCCTGTGGTCCTGCCACCAACGCCGAGCCCCTCACTCACCTCCCTCACACCAGTGTTCCCCAGTAGCTGGTTTTGGAGACACACACCGCTCCTGCCACAATGGCTGGAGGCTGAGACCCTGCTGGCTCTGGTAGCTGGCCCTGGGACCCACTGGCTCCAGCTGCTGGCACCACAGGCCACAGGGCGCCCACACCCTCAGTCTGACTTCAGTAGCTGGCACCCCAGTCCACTCACACTGGTCCCCACAGTAGCTGGAACTTAGCAATTAGGCACAGAGCTCAGCCAATCTCTGAACGGCCCTGATTTACACCCAACTGACCCCTTTTATACCCTTTATGTCTGCACCCTCTTTGTTCCCCTCTGCTCCCCTTCCCCTGCACATTGCTTCATCAGCTGGCACAGGCCCATTGACCCCATCCAACATCCTGGACCCTCAGGTTTGCACCAGTGTCGTGGTTTAACCCCAGCCAGCAGCTAAACCCCATGCAGCCACTCGCTCACCCTCCGCTCCGGTGGGATGGGGGAGAGAATTGGGGGGGCACAAGTAGGAAAACTCACAGGTTGAGATAAAAACAGTTTAATAATTGAAATAAACCGAAGTAGAACAGTAATAATAACAATGAGAACAACAACAATAACAGAATATACAAAGCAGGCGATGTACAATGCAACTGCTCACCAACAGCTGACCGCGTGTCACGAACGGGGGGCGACACCCCACCCCTGGTTTTTCTACTGAGCATAATGTCACATGGTATAGAATACCCCATTGGCCAGCTGGGGCCACCATCCCGGCTGTGCTCCCCCCCGCCCCGAGCTTCCCCTGCAATTGGCAGGGCATGGGAGGCCAAAAAGAGAAAACAAAGTCTCCCCTGTGCAAGCACCACCCAGCAAAAACCAAAGCATCAATGGACCATCTCATACCAAACCCAAAAGACAGCACGCCCCCCAAGCTACTGGGAAGAAAGTTAACTCTGTCCCAGCCGGAACCAGGACAATCAGTACCAGTTGCAAAATCTCAGTTGCCTGTAGTTTCTTGATAGGTCATCAATTAGAGTGACTGACCATTTTTTCCTGACTATTGTCTTTGTTAATGGTCATCGGTCAGGTTTTATGACTCTTTGTATTTGTCTCCCTCTCTTTTGCTAACATCCTAATTTGGCAAGGTCCGTAATCAGATAATCTGACTGAAAAATAAACATTTTCACACTCCACACATCCTTACCAATCAGTGCGACTGCCCAGGTTTATTCTCATTATGACCTACTTTATTATGTGTTGGTTAGGTTTGTCTCTGTATGTTTGTGTTTATGGCTGTTTTGATCAGATACCCTTAAAAGAACAGATACTTTCCTTCCACATTTCCTTACAGAGGGCACCTCAGAAAATGAAAAACTGACTGAAGACTCGGATGAGGTCTGTCTGGAATAAATGAGAAATGCAAGAGAGATCCAACAAACGTTGAACAATGACAGTTTTTGTCTTTTTTCTCTGCCCTCATATAAAGTTTTTAAAGTTTTTCAGAATTTCAAAGTTTTTATATGTTTTAATTTTTTTTCAACATTTTAAGCTGCTTTTTAAGCAGACATATGGAGAAATGAGAAAATTATATAATTTTAGCTGAACATCTGGATGGATATTCATTGTGTGGTCTGAAACTATCCCTCTAAATACAGCCATTGGCATGAAACGAAGAAGTTCCTGACAAACTCCCTAAGACTCAGTTTGGAGTTTTAGAAAGCAGGTATTCTTTATTGCAGTGCTGGACGCACAGGGGATCGCTCCACCTAGTGTGCGTGCCAAATCACTTAATCATAGAAGTTATATACAGTTAGAGTATACATATTCATTACATTTCCGAGAAATAATCTAAATATTCATGTTATTTCCCAGAAATCATTAACATATGCAAAAGTCTCTGACGCATGTGCCCTTGTGCTCTTTGGTGGTCTTTCAGGGTCCTCTGGTGGTCGTTGATAGTCTTCCTCACAGTGCCCTCTGGTTGAACTCAGTCTTTACACATGCTCCGTCTATCCCTTGGCTTGGTTTACGTGTTTTTCACTTGTAACAAGTGAAACAAGCATATTCCAGTATACCTTCCCTATCTACCCTACAAGGTTAGCTTCTCCATCTAATTTACGTAGAGCACAAAGTTTCAAGGTTCTTTTATTTACTGAATGTCCGGCCTATCTATTCATAAAGCATTCCTAACCCATGTACATCATTTCAACCAAAGAATCTCATGTCTCTTTGCTGTTCCTTTCTTAACAATGCTTCCAAGATACACAATTTATCTTGATACCTAAAGACAGAACACCTGCTAGTTACCTAACTTTTAAGCAGCAAATCTTAACAAACTGTGTCCACTACATCAGGCATGGTAAAAACCTATGCTTGCTACTGGGGAGACATATTTTCTGTCTATTTTTTTTGTCTCCACGGAAAGAAAACTAAAAAAACACATTTGAAAAACTAACATATGTTTAAGTGTTCTTCTTCCGTTAGTAATAGGTGCATATAGCTTCTCTTTACTTATTCATTTCCAAGGAAACCCTTGACCAAAGGCAGTCTTGACTCTTCTGACAAAGGTTTTATTCATGTCTATGCCCCTTTGTCACATCCCACCAAAGGGGGAGGGAGAGGTGACTCAGATTCACTGATACCCTTGGGACGAATTAAGGTGAAACGACACTCAAGGTCCAAGCACACACACCGATTGTAATGAAAGATCTATGAAACAAGTTTCCCATCTAGTTTGGCACTCTCCAATATTCAGTCTTACAGAAAGTTGAAGTAAGCCTTGTGGTTACTCACCACACATGTGGGATCTAAGCCTTGCGTTACTTATTAGGAAAAGGTTAAAGAATAAAAAAAAAAAA
>NW_009216256.1:0-9373 GCF_000690835.1 Fulmarus glacialis
CTATGATTCTATGATTCTATGATAGTAAAGTGTATAAAGGTGTCTCAGCAGTGGACTCCATCCTCATATACAGGGACAAGCAGGCACATAGCCAAGGCAGGATGATGTGATACAAATGTGTGTGATGCATCAGACAGTGGGGAAGTGGTGGGAGGACAGAGGGTGAAATTCCTTGACTCCTTTTGCTCGGTGCTGTATATGCAAGTCTCCTCCTGGTGGGAAGTAGCCTGGGGCAAAATACTCATCTAATACAACTTTACCACTTCTTTTGTATTATATTGGATATCTCAAAACATCATTGTATTGCACACATCACTGTTTTTTTTTTTTAATTCAATTAGTTCATTTTTTCCTATAATGGTTGAATGTATGATTCTCACTCTGTTAGTCTGAAAGCATTCCTAGTTAATCCATCCTCAATATTATTTGTAAAGATATGAAAAATTCTTATGTACAGAAATCATTTCTTAAGGATGATGCTTTAATCCAATTCTTATGTACAGAAATCATTTCTTAAGGATGATGCTTTAATCCAGACCCTTCTTGGAAGTACAACTTGTTATTAATCACAACTTACTATTTTTGATTTCTTTTTGCTTCCATGAAAATGGTAGAATCCAGCTTTTTTGTGCAGTCACATAGAAGAGTTAGATGCAGTATCTTGCTAAATTGTATATAATCGGTGCATATCTTCTGTCTTTTTAAGACTCTCAAAAGAAGAGTGTGCCTGTCAGACACAGTCTGTGCTTTGTGAACTAGGCTAATTTTATTTCTCATTAATGGATTTTCTTCAGTTGTTAATTTAAATTCCCTAATTCCTGCTTTCATTTTTTTTTTTCTCAGGAAAAATAATATTAAAACAATCTTGGCAATTTCCTAAGACAAGTTTTCTCTCCTCTCCTTTGATTTGTGACAAATAAAGTAATACTTTTTTCACCTACTCCTTTGAACAATGCCTTTTTGCCACTTCAGATCCATTTTCTTCCCTTTTGTCTCTTCTTCTTTTACCTGATGTTTTATTCTCTATCTGTGCACTGCTGCTAAGACTTCTTCATCTTTGTTACTAGGTCATCCATCACAGCTGCCAGCTATTGCACCTTTTTTTGGCAGCCAGCCTCTATCCCTTCCTTCTATTATTATATACTTTCACCTTCTCAAGTGCCAGCTACTCTGCGCATCTAATAGTTAATGTATTCAGCAGAAGGAAACATTATTATGGCTTAGATTATTTTCCTGCAAAACAAAATAAGCACCATAAACCCCAGAAATTCCTGTTTATTCCCATAGCTGAATTTCTACCAAAATATGTTATTTAAAAAAAAAAAAAAGAAGTAATAATTACAGGATACTTCTGAGAAAATTAAAAATATGAAATCATAAGAACAGAGAAAACTGCACCTATACAAGTATAGTTATCTTTGGACAAATAGTTACTTGCATTCCTCCAGGCAGAATAGCTATTTCCTCTGTCATCCACTCAAACCTTGTCATTAGATGCTGAATCCAAGATCAAACTCTTCAATACAATTAATAGAAGAAAGTTATTTTAAAACAAAAAGGACAGAAGGGAGATTTTTCTTTGGCAGCCAGACACTCAAATTCAAAGCCCAAAGTGTCATCATTTGAAAATGTAGCACCGTTCACAATCTGCTTTAACTCAGTCTGCCTTGCAGCCAGTGGCTAGCTGTCGATTATCATATTGCACCACAGGCTAAAACTGCACTTTTACTAACTCTCCCTCCCTCGAAAAAAACCTCTAACATCAAGAACATTTCCATTCACTTTACATCTTTTTGGCTGTCAGCCTCAAGAAACTGGCATCTCTTATAAAGTGTATCCTACCCAGCAAATGAAATATGTGCTTTATCATCTGCCAGCAGACCTCAGGACCTTTACTATTCTTCCATATACATCAGAAGAAAAGGGGAAAAAAAAAGAAGTCCTTCAGAGAAATTCATGTTGGGTGACCATTTTGCTCTGCAAATAAAGAGAGGTAAATAAGGGATATGAATTGCTGCTTTAAGAGAAAAACATTGTGAAGCTCTGCTAAGGTATAGGCTCTACTTTGTTACTCAGATAATCTGAGAAAATGGGTGTCAAAGATCTTTATTGCCATAATACATATATTTTCAAAATTTCCCCTCTAGCTCCCCATAACTTCTTATAATCAGTTTTCGTTGAAGTCTGACATTATTCAGGGTGCTGCTGCTCCTTAAACTGAGATGAAAATTCTTTTGACACTTCTGCAAGTTTTTATTTTTGTCCACTGGTGAAGGATCAGGGAAGGTACAACTGAATTCCTAGTATTCAGTGTTCTGCCTCTGATTTACCAGCTATTTAACTGCATCCATTTGTTCATTAACTTTATTAATGTTTTTTAAAGAGCAAACAAGGAAAGAAAAACTGCCAAGAGTGTTGCCAATATTGCTTACTTTTTTCCTCAAAGTTAACATGTTTTCTTGAAAATGTTATTTGTCATTATTCTTTTGTGAATTTAGGGAGCCCCAGGAATATATTATCCTATCAAACCTTGGGTAGCAAGGTTTTTTCTTTCAGCGTGGCTTGACATAGATTTGCTTATACCAAGAGATAAAAAGTAATGCATGTCCTCTCAAATATGTCTGCATTAATCTTAAACATAGGGAAAGCTCAAAATGGAAACAAACCTATGAAAAATTTAAGTTCCTGATGGCAAAGTTGGAAAGACTGTTACAAAACAAACATCGAAGAAGCACGCAACATATCCGAACTGAATCTCTCCTAAGTTTTATTTAAGCCTTCTCTAGGACATTTTTCTCAACCCTGAACAGCTCAACGGTAGCAGATACCTACAATGTTGTCGTGAGAGACAGGACAAGTTTTTAGGCTCTCTTATCCCGCTCTGTCCCACTTTGTATTGTCATGATGTCACTGTATGCAAATAAATCTTTAGAGCCATTCCTGGAGATCTCTACCCACTCCCACCTGTCTACTAACCTTAGTAATACATGTAGGCAGCTTCATCACATTACTTCTTTGATTATCTCTGGTACTTACAAGAATCCAGGTTAAAACACAGTTTCAAGTCCATCCAGAATTGCACACAGATTCTTCAATAGGTTCATACTGAAATATGTTCAATATTTCTCAGCTCAGATTGGCTATGCAGTTTAAGCAATCTATTGGATTAACATACCACCTGACTTTTTCCTTCCTGCATTATATGATTTGCATTGAGAAATGTTTCCTAATCTCATTACAATTCACAAACTACTTTTCATAAAAAATATCAATGAGAGAAAATAGCTGATAATATTACAATTTATATAATTATAAATAAAATTGTAAATCATGGATAATATTACAATATTACACTATCTTGCTGAGATTACTTGAAAGACCTCTTTGCAATATAACAATAATGTTGATTAGTTTAGGATTTGGAGCATCCTTTTCGCTTCACAACTTTTTCAGCTTTATAGGCTCAGCCTGCCACAGAATGCTGTAAGATCAAAGAGGTTTAGAGCCAGTCATTTCCAAAAGTAGGTTCAGTGTCTGGGTGCCTGTGCAAAGTTAGAATCATAGAATCATAGAATATCTCAAGTTGGAAGGGACCCATAAGGATCATCAAGTCCAACTCCCTGCTCCTTGCAG
Source organism: Fulmarus glacialis (assembly GCF_000690835.1). NCBI lineage: Eukaryota > Metazoa > Chordata > Aves > Procellariiformes > Procellariidae > Fulmarus > Fulmarus glacialis. The sequence continues at coordinate 3,634 of NW_009216256.1, forward strand.
GAATACCTGAAACTAAACCATATGACTAAAAGCGTCATCCAGACGCCATGACCATGGTGCTGTGGCCACTTCCCTGGAGACCCTGTTCCAGTGACTGACCACTGTCTCAGTGAAGAACCTTTTCCTAATGCCCAATCTGAACTTCCCTTGATGCATTTCATTTCCTTGTGCTATGGCTGGTCACCAGAGAAAGGAGATCAGCACCTCCCCCTCTGCTGCCCCTCTTGAGGAAGCTGTAGACTGCGATGAGGTCACCCCTCAGCCTTCTATTCTCCAGGCTGAACAAACCAAGTGACCTCAGCTGCTCCTCGTAAGTCTTGCCCTCAAGACCTTTCACCATCTTGGTCACCTGGACACACTCTAATAGTTTGATGTCCTTCTTATACTGAGGCACCCAAAACTGCACACAGTACTCGAGGTGGCGCTGCAACAGTGCAGTGTAGGGTGGGACAATCACCTCCCTTGACCGGCTAACTATGCTGTGCCTGATGTACCCCAGGACACGGTTGGCCCTTTTGGCTGCCAGGGCACACTCTTGACTCATATTCAATTTGCCATCAACCCAGACCCACAGATCTCTTTCTGTGGGCCTGCTGTCCAGCCTCTTGTCCCCCAATCTGTATGTATAATCAGGATTACCCTGTCCCAGGTGGAGAATCCGGCACTTGCTCATGTTAAATTTCATACAGTTGGTGATTGCCCAGCTCTCTAGTCTATCCAGATCTCTCTGTAAAGCCTGTCTATCCTTGAGGGGGTCCACAGCTTTTCCTAGTTTAATATCATCGACAAACTTACTTAATGTACATTTGATTCCTGCATCCAGATCATTTATAAAAAAATTAAAGAGCACTGGCCATAAAATCAAAGTCTGGTCTCCTCGTATCCAAGGTCAAAGTTTTGCTGGCAGTTTTTCTCCTATCGCCAATGATTTGAAACTCAATTACTTGGTGGTCATTGTGACCAAGGCAGCCACCAATCACCACTTCATCCATGAGTCCCGCTCTGTTTACAAACAACAAATCTAGGAGGCCACCTTTCCTAGTCAGCTCCCTTAGTACGGGCACCAAGAAGTTATCTTCAACATGCCTCAGAAATTTCCTGGACCTGTTTGTGTCTTCTGTATGATATTCTTAGTTATGTCTGGGAAATTAAAATCACCCATAAGCCCAAGGGCAACTGACCTAGAGATATCCCGTAATTCCTTGTAGAATAATTGATCTATGTCGTCGTCCTGGCTGAGTGGTCAATAGTAGACTCCCACAAAGTCTGCTTTATTTGCTTTCCCCTTCATCTTTACCCAGAGGCTTTCAACCATGTCATTGCCAACTGTAAGTGCCATACAATCCAACCCCTCCCTTACATACAGTGCCACCCTTCCACCTCGCCTGCCCTGCCTATCCCTCCTGAAGAGCTTATAACCGTGCATCACGGCACCCCAGTCATAGGGCCCATTCCACCAGGTTTTGCTTATGCCAATGATGTCATAGCTCTGGGACTGGTCCAAAGCTTCCAGCTCCTCTTGCTTATTCCTCGTGCTGTGCGCATTAGTATAAATACACTTCAAATGTGCTCCAGTATATTCAGCACATCATGGAGCACACGGAAGGACCTCACTTGCACACCATCCTTCAAACACTGGTGTGCCACCCCCAGGCTTACCTCTAGTGAGCCTGGTTTTATTCCTTTCCCCCTTCCAATCTAGTTTAAAGTTCTTTCATTGCTGCCTACCTGAAAAATCAATAATAGATAATAATCTGAAGGCCATACCAGGGTAGGAAATTTGCTTGTCACATCTTTAACCTGGGCCCCAGGTGGCAGCAGACTTCCCTGAGAAATGGGTCCAGTCTGCATATTGGGCCTTCTGCTCCCGTCAGGAGAGAGTCTCCTATGATAATGACCCCTCTTTTTTTCTTTATGGAAGTGGTTTTGATGCAGGGTGTAGGCCAACTTAATCTTGGTGACACCTGCAAGCTAGATGAACTGTCATAGTTTGGTTTCATTTGTAGAGCCTTGTAACTGTTATGCAAGGGCACCTGGGAAGGTGCGGTAGTCACAGAGGAGACGCACCTGCTGCGCCAGGTAGGAACTTGTTGCCATTGCCCCCTACCCCTTAAGTCACCACATTCTGCTGGGTGGAGAGAGGATAGGGAATCCTACATATGCATGCTGTCTGCCTGCCAGGCCTGTCCCAGAGAAGGCAGGGTGCGGTTCCAGTAATCTACCTCTCTCTCAGACTCTCTGATACACCTCAACCTACTCACCTCCTCCCGGAGCTCTGCTACTAAGGTTAGCCTGATAGGACCTAAAAGATAGCCTTCTATCCCTCTTTTCTGTTAAATTAGCTTTTGGGTTGAAAACAAGTTGGCCATCCCTTTACAATAAAACTGCCTGTGCACTGTCATTAAAGCTGTAAGAATATACTCCAATGACCTTTCATTAATACTAATCAGGCAAAGGGAAAGTTGAATTTTATGAACAATAATAGAAAACAGTTGCAAGGCACCCCAGTGGACCAGTAAAAATTAAACATGCATGAAGCATGATACCACGTGTTCCTTGTACATACCAACACTATAGCCAAGTGTCCAAGTTCCAATGAAAAGTAATGAATGGTTCACGAAACTTGTAAGCTGGTATTCAGAACAATGAGCAACATTTCTCTCACTTTTCTCTGTGGAGACAAAAAAATGCTGATTCAGGCATTGCAACACCTTTGTACTGAATCCATGCAGAGCACTAATGCATGGGCTGAAGAATTTCTGACAAGACAGGACAAAGATGAAGTTACCTGGGAAATTAAGGGAGACCTTTATTATACTTACACTGTGTATAAATATGTGGTTATACATGTGTGAGTTGTGTGCATATTGTATGTGTAAATGAAGGTGCATTTTCTTCATTTGTGGCACTCTACTTTGGGGTCTCTAACAGAAGATTTTTTAGGATGCTATCACAGAAGTCAATAGATGGTTTTGGGTTTAGTTTGATGTAGTATCCATATAGACAATGTCATTTAAACTCTGGCAGTTCATTAGCTTTCCCTTAAGACTCATGTGAAAGTGTTTTCCTCCTCTCTGACTCTCTTACATGTCTGGCATGACAAAATAATGTATAGCTTTGTTATTTAAGGTTTTACTACAGCAATGTAAATCTACTTGTTAGCAAATACATGAAGCTGCTTTATTGTCTCATTCAAGAATTCTTTAAGCAACAACTTTAAGTTGAACTAGGAGCTTAAGGCTATAAATAACTCGTGCAGTTCTGTGGCACAGATAAATTAACATTGCCACTGTCCTTGGTAATTTTCTGAGACCTCTCACTGTGCCATTTTTATGGAGATCTAAATTGCCCATATATTCTTCTGCTTTTTACTGTATGTTTTTAAAGTAAATTTCACTCTCTGTGAAAGCAGCCAGACTGGAACATGTGGACCTTTCTTTTGTTATAAAATCTGATAAGTAATAAAAGGAAATAAAATTCTCGCATCTGACCTATTGCCATGATTTGCCTTGATGATGAGACCCTCTGAAGGGTGAAAGCAAATTGTTCTTCAGTCCCATTCTGTCTTCTTTTCCTTTTGTACTGAGAAAGCCAACAAAGTTTTTAACAAGTGCAAACCGTTCTAGTATTTTCTTTTATTTTTTATTCATTTTCTGATGTGGAAAATTGGGCCACTAGAAACCGGATTGAGATCGATGCATTTCAACATGAAGCATGAAACAGCCTTCTGAAAATAATATCTCTTATTTAATAGTTTGAGCTTACTAGTGGAAAGATGATGTCTGCTTTTAGAAAACTGATCACTACCCCCTGAAGCAGTCATGCAATCTCTGATCTTAAACAAAAAAATATTTCCAGGTATAAGGACTGCTAAGAAGTAGTCTAACCCTATGTGACACAGCCTTTGAATGCTGATGCCGTATCTCCGACCACCATTTAGAATACGTTGTTACGTTGATAACGTGTCACTACATCTTAAAAGAGGCAACTGGTGAAAGGACATTTTTTTCCCAACTTGTGCGATCTATTCTTGTCCTTCACTGAAAAATTAGATAAGAATTAATTAAACGTGATTAAATACTATCCCACTTCCAGATAGTCTGTTGCCAGTTGCTTATCCGTTCTCCAGATGTGAGGCAGAGAGTGGATGTTTCTCACGGATCAGAGTGACAAAGCCAGCAGGGATTATTTTTTGGAAGAAGTCTGCTTTTCTTTGCAGTGATACATTTCCTAGAATCATCTGAGGACCTGGCTGTGAAGCAGGTCCTATTCTCTTTCCAGGGCACATTTTGTCTTTGGCTTTTGCTCTTGTGTGGTAAGGCTTTTGTTTACTACAGGAGGGGAGGAGCTCCCTAGCCCAAGCTGTGTGAAGTAGTCACGCTACCAGCCTGTGGTCAAGTATCACAGAGGACTAGAGTCACTGGTTTAGAATGGCACCTTCCAGGCCTGTCTTCCTAGTTAAACAAATAATCAAGAACTCTCTTCTGAGCTCTGTGAAGATTTTAAAACTTTGTGTAAGTGCTGGGGTGTTATGTGCTCAAAGAAACCATTGGAGTGGAATCAGTGCTCTGGCCTTCATTGATTTCCATTTTTATGGACTATTTATCATCTTTTTATTAGAAAGTGATTTCAATGTTGTCCTTTAATATCTGCTACCCTGAGGACAGCAAGATGAAAAATATTCAATGTGATCCTTTCTCTTTAATAATAGAAACTGGATGTTTCGTAAGCAGGAAACAATCTCAGTCCCGGGTTTCATTTTGCCGTGCAACAGAAAATATGTTTTGATATGTAATGGAAAGCACATCTACTTTTACTATTTTCCCATGACATGATAAAATACATTATTTGATTGTTCAGGAGGTTTTGAAGAGGTGACAGCCTTAATCTGGACTTTAGGGTACATAACTGAGATCTCTAGTGTTTAGAAAGATCAAAAGAAAGAAAATAGTATTGAAATATAGATATCATGTGATTGGCTAGAAATTATTTGCATTCACCTGCTGAAGTGATTTATAATTTAAGGTTGCTATAATTCACTTTTTTCAGTAGCAATGGGTTTTAGTGGTGTGTTCTTTTCTAATGCTGAAACTAAGAACTGTACCTTCCAGTGCAAAATGACTTACCAATGTGAATTATTTTCTTGTAAGTGGTATCAGCTCTAAAAAGCAAGCCAATTTAACCTATAGATAATAGCATATACAAAAGAAATACTAAAGACTATAATGCAAGAAATACCTGTTATTACTCATTGCAAGCAAGCAGCATTTAGCTGTTGTGCTTCTGTGCTCCTCAACGCTAGTTATAGGACACTTACTAAACTGCCTCCCCAGTGTCTGTGGAAAATCTCATCTTAATTATCAGTTTTGCTCTCTGGAGGTACAGACCTACCAGGACTTGTGTACAGCAACTTGCACACTTAATCACTTGTTTTCTACCCCATTTCATCTGCCTATGTGCCAAGTTCCCTTTCCAAGGTGTCTTAGAGCTGCAGCTCTACCCTGTTCATGGTGACTTACCAAGTCAAGTCTCTCCATGTCATGTGCAAGCAGTGGGATTTGGACAGGTAATTTCAGTGCTATAAATAGCTATGGCTGCACAGAAATACTTTTAAGCAATCCAACTTAAGCTCTTGAATAACGCACCATTAATTTCTGCCCAAATAGTATATGTCACTGTGTAAAGACTATCTAAGCAGCAAGTGAAAAATCTATCATCAATAACTGACTCCCTCTTTCCC
>NW_009216256.1:9404-12842 GCF_000690835.1 Fulmarus glacialis
TAAATTGAGCGACTGTGTTTTTCAGGCCTTTTTTAGGTTTGCTTCAAGGACGAAAAATGTAGGGGTTTTAAGACAATAAGCATTTAGAAAGCATTACAGTCTACAACAACCTTAAAGAGCATACCCCCAACTACTGTAAAATGTTTCAAGTTCCCCTTCCTGCCTGAGCCTTTCACGAGCACGTAGGAGAGAAGTGGAGGGGAGAGAGAGCTACTGAAAACATTTAAACTTCAATCAAAGGCAATATTAGATTACATTCCTGAGAAGAGTATGCTGTTGTGTGAACATAAGCATAAAGATTTTGCAAGTATTAGCAATCTCAGGGTTTGCAAAATGAACTTTCCTTTATGGTCACTGCGTAATGGCATGTTTGCACAGATGCATCTTACACGTAGACAGCAGCACACCTGAGGAATCAATGTAGTTAAGAAAGAAAAACACAGAAATAACACAGACTATACTAGTGATATGCTAAATAGGTATATTTTCAAGACCTAGTTTTTAGTTAGTTAAAAAAAAAAAAAAGTTCTATTTACCATAAACCCAACAATATTACTACAGGATCTTAGTTCAATTCAAATTATAGACCAGCTGTTGAACCCCACTATCTTTAAATTCTTCTCTCGTTCTCACTTGTGCAACAATATCGAATAAAATAGGGTCATGTGGGCACATTTTCTATTCACAGAGTCTAAATGTATGAGTAGAAAATAAAACATCTCAGTGCATTTGAGGACAAATCTAGGCTGTAGCATCTTTATTGTCTACTGATTCTTAATGTAGTACTTACAGCCTGAAATCTTGAGATTTTTTTTGTTTAACTACACTCACTTCCTTTTATTTCAATTCATTTATCAAAAACATCTTTTCAAGATTACATGGTAACCTCCAAAGACAAAAAGTCTAAAGGCTAAAGGTATACTAAATGCATGGAAGAAATAGAAAAAAAAAAGTGTTATTTTATTTTTTAAGGGAAAAAGAATTTTGACCACAATAGGTTAAAGTTATAAATTTTCAGGCATGTTAATGCATTCAGGTCATGAAGACGTAGTTTGTAGTGATGTCTCAGTACAAAAGATCATTTTAATGGTAGATATGATCACGATGTTGGAGATTTTCTACATTTGCATTGATCTTTAAACAGTTCTTCTACTTTAAAAGTCAGTAAAGATAAATTTAACGTCTACCTTACCTGTTGATCTTTATGTATTAATTTCTTTTTGTCTAATAAAATGTTATAATCTGACCAATGTTCCAGTGGTTGAAAGTTGCTGATGTTTAAGTACTTTTTACTACAGTCTCTGAATTTAGTAGTTTATAACATGCTGCTCATTATCACTTCACAACTGCTAAACTGCATGAGACAGACTTTTTATTGCTTGTTCTATTGACAAAAGTGCACTACAGATGCCTTATATTTTAATAGTTTTTTAATGATGGTTATAATAGTTAACATGCCATGAATTTATGTTCAACACATATTGCCTCAGCAGTATAATTAATAAGCACACAAATACACTTGGTGAAGAGACTTTCAGACTCCCTTAGGAATGGCCACTTACAAATTCCAGCATGCTAAACCAGAACTTCCTTGTTTCTGCTTGCCATACATGGAACAGTGTTTTCATAATAAACTTCAAGTGAGCTTCAATCCCAGATCAATTTCTCCCTATCTTATATTTATCAAGCTTCCTCACTATTCTCTTCACCATAGTCAATTTTAAATGTACAAAAGCAGACCCCTGCCTTCTCCACAACACTTTTTATAAGACTCCTGCAAAGTCCAGTGTATGGCAGCCCAGTTTCCTCTGCACGTTACACACAGAGAGCAGCTTTAGTCCCACGTTAAGAGATGGGACCACCTGACCTCCAGAGGTCCTGCACCATTCTCTGAGTCTGCGAAATACCGGAACACTAATGTGTAAGTGCTCTCATGAGTGTGAGAAAGAATTAGATTCAAATTACTACTGATTTTTTATTTGGATCGTGAACTTCGATTAAAGCTTTCCTATGGCTGGGGCTTCTGTAAGTAAGATCTTCTCTCCATGTGAGCTCACTGAGCTGTTCAGCAACATGACAGTTTCCACTGTAATGTCTCCCTCAGAACAAGCACAGGAGATGTGTTTCCTCAGCGTGGCTGCCTATTTCACCAGATGTTTCTCAGTGTAATTCCCAATGTGAAGCTTCTGTTGAGTTTATTTGGATACTATCAGGTTCAACAGTTGGCCTACCCAAAGATGCATTAACTTCCCCTGAAACTCCGACCTCGCCTGATCACATAAACCTCATTCTCTTCGGAAGCCTGGATAAAAATGAAAGGGAAATAAGAGAACCTATTCAAAAGTATCTTTAATAAATTAGTCTTAAGAGAGATAATGGTGCTGTCTAAATTGCTCTTTATTGCCTACTGCACCTCATGCTAGGAGTGGCACTGAGGAATGGAATTGAAAATTTAAAATTACTAAGGATTGCCTTATTAACTGGCAAGCAGATGGCAATGGAGCAGAAGAGTTTATGTTTTATTATAGGTCTAATCAATGATTAATTTGAATGAATTCAAGGCAGGAGGCAAGACCCATTTATTTTGTTCAGAAATTGATTAAGTGTTTCTGCTTGGTTCTCATTTTGTGTTTTAGTTTTTCATAATCGGAGCACTTAGCTGTCAGGATGACAGGTGGTTATAGAAACTAGAAAATTAAATAAATAAACCAGTCACTTGGGCTTACCTGTGCACCCCTGGGATATCTGGTCTCAGAAAGTACTCCCTTCTCCAGCACAAAGATCCTGGAAAGATGAAGCGGTCCAGAACAGGCACAGTGTACATTGTTTCTCAGAGCTACTGTTTTACGCTACCTGTAAAATCTGCTTTATCCTTATCCAAAGTTTGAGGCTTTTCTTTAAAATAACAAGTGGCCAAGTAACTTAAGAATAGAATGAAAATAAAAGACAGGATTCTCACATAGTCCAGGCTTTTGACGTGTAGCATTTCTTCGTTTTCTTCAAAATAGAGTTTTCCAACCTCACCAAGTCAGGGGCTTTTTATTATAAATGAAGGGGGAGGGACTTTTTTTTCTCAAAGGCTTTCGTTCTAGTGGAAGGGGAAGAATCACACTCCTTTCAATACAGCTTCTGAAATGGAAATGTAAACATTAGCCAGGGACTTTGAAGACTGAAAAATCTATGTCAACAACTCCTTAGGGTTTATTGAATTTGAATAGTCTCAGTGAAATATTTTCAATTTGATGAATAAGGATGCTCGCTCAGAATTGGTTTTGGTACATTCTACTGGGACTGATGCTGTTCTTATCAGATGGATGTTATCTTCCAAATTTTTGAAGGACAGGAAAAATTTTAGTACTAGGTACACTAGGTATAAGTTAGTATTGTTGGGATAAATATTCAACTATAGTCCTCAAAAGTGTTGCTGTTACAGTCCTT
>NW_009216257.1:0-2701 GCF_000690835.1 Fulmarus glacialis
GGCTGCGGACGGGGCTGAGCCGGCCTCGGAGCCTTTTGCGCGGAGATTCACGATGCACTTTATTTCTAATCTTAATTAGATCTTGGATTTTTTTTTTAAACTATACTGGTAGGCCTAATAGAACATATTACCACTTCCCACACATCTTTCCTCGTTTTTCTTCTGAGACCATTATAGCTACTTTCTCAGCTGCGATATAAATTGTTGAGTATTGCTCAATTAGCAGGAAAAGCGGGTTAGATTTTTTTATAAATAGCAAAAAGGTCATCTTTTGGTTTTGAAGTTGCTGGTTACAGTAGAAGTCCCCTCAGAGTTTGCTTACGTGCTTTCTTAGAAGCTATTCCAAGAAACGTGGTTTTTTAAGACGTTGGCAGTTGCTTAGCAAAGCTGGATATGGCGGGGGGGGGGGGGGAGACCACTCACGGGAAAGACAAAAAAAAAAAAATCTGGAAACTCTCTCATGTTCTAGTTTGTCCTCTTGTGCTGGAGCAGTGTCAGCTTGGTGTTCACTATTGCAAACAGGGGCATTGAATCCCGAGTGCTACACCCAGCCTACCCTCTGTAACTAACAAAGACTTCACTTTTGTATCTGAAAAGCTTTGTGTTGGTTGTGTTTTCCTCCTGGAAGAAATGTTAAAACAGTCATGTCTGCTATTGAAGATTTACTCTCAGGAAACTGGTAATGAGATACGAAGGTACGTCTTCCTAGATCACAAGTTCAAATTGCATCTGGCTCAGGAGATATGTGGCCTCATGATTTGATTGCTTGTTCATAATGACTGGTGTGTGGGAGCGGAGAGGGGAGAGAACAGGTGTTTCCATCCTCTTCTGCAGCAGTTGGTTTCAATCTCGCTGTTGTGCAGGCGTATACCTTAATGGAGAGGCTAACCACTGGTATTTTGGTCGCTTCAGTTTACTCTGGTGTGATCTTTCTAGAGCCGTTCTGACCTGCCTGCTCTCTCGTATGAAACCAGAGAGCTTCAGTGGCTGGGGCTGCTAGACTACTGCTTCAAGCTAAACTCATGTATATATTTGTGCTTGAGCTTTTTTTAGGAGTCTGCATGAATGTTTTTGCAGATGGGAAACCTGAGCTTGAGAAATTGAAACACCTTGGCTGTAATCATCCTGTAGCAGGCTTGAGCTCTGCCTGTAGGCCACGCTATCTCCAAAATCTCCACCCCAAAACCAACTTAAATGGAAACAAGAGTCAAAAGAGTGGGCAGCTGTTGCATTTATAGCCCGTACGTGTCGGCAAGCACTGCAGTTGTCTTTGTTCACCATGCCAGAGTGCGTTGTGTGAAAACGACATCACCCAACCTGTAACACTTCAGAAAATCTCTGGGTAGTTTGGGGCCAGTATTGCCTACAAGTGGCATCTTTTGTGCAAGCTGACAGAGGTGGCAGTCTCTGTACTCTTCTAATTTAGACGTGACCCAAAGGGTCTTGTCAGGCTGTCCACGCTATCAAAAGGAGAGTAAAGCTTGCCATGTCCAACAGTGAAATAGTACCATTTGTAGCAACTCGACGTGTAGATGTGAAGTTAGCTATGCAGGGAACTGGTCTTTCTTGCTAAGAGTTTGCAGCTCTTGAAAACCAGTATAGCCTCAGCAGATCGGGTTGGTCTTTCAGGTGGAGAGAATGAAGCTAGATTCAAAACTAATGTAAGTTCAGACATGAAAAGGTGTTTTTCTTGGCTTGCCTAGCAGAAATCAAGTGAAATGCTAAAGTAGACGTTTGAAGTCTGAGAAGATGCTGCCTGGGCTGTGGATTCAGAGCTGGTTTTCAAATGTGTGGTACTCCTACTGTGCTTATTCACATAATTGTTACTCATAAACAGCAATTCTAGCTATCCTGATTGTTGTTTTAGGATAAAAACTGCTTTCAGGTTGTTCAGTTTCAACTCCCCCTTTCTGGAAGGTTGTGGTGTGAAGACTGACTTATCAATACACTAAGCACATTAAATGACAGCTATGTGGTTTTTTTCCTATTGCCTAGATAAGACTGTAGTATTGTAGGGAACCGTTTATTGCCATAAAACAACTTCGTTTGTGACCCACCAGAGTAGCAGCCAGTCATGTGAAGCTTTGTACTTCATTCTGATTACTCATTACATTTTATGATGTGCCTGGAAAAACAGTTTACCAATGTTCATTATTAAAAACGATTTGTAAGGATTTATGAGATCCTCGTGCCAACACCAGAAAAAATAAACTCGTATATGAAATTATCAATCACTTTAAATTGATGGGTTTTTTCTGCCTTGAGGAAAGATGGCCACAGCTGTATGAAATGTGTTGGCTGACTAGCTCTTCTTCACATGAAAAAGTTCTCGTTCCAGTAATCGCTTTAGTGATCCTCATTTTGATTCCTCACAAGTGAAATGTGTATCACCTGGGAAAACTTCCTTCTCCTGCTTGCTTTTAGTAACCCGCTTTGTTGTTTTGCAAGGTGCTGTGAAATCTAGGAAGCTGGAATTATTTCTTTACCATTTAGAGATTTTAAAACTGGCTTCTTATTTACAGTATTAGTTTTAGGACTAGGAAAACCTTGCCAGAAGACCGGATTTGCTACCTAGGAAAAAGCAATGAAAGCGGGTTGTTCCTGGAGCAGCAAAGGTGGTGAAACTCGGCTTGGTTAGGGTATATGCTGAGCCTTAGGTTAGATAATCCTAGGTTAGGTAGGCCTGGGGTTTATTGCAGAC
>NW_009216257.1:2810-49851 GCF_000690835.1 Fulmarus glacialis
CTGAAACTCTGCAGGCATTTGTAGCTCTTTCCCATGTGGACTCTTGGTCTCTAGTGAAGAATGAGCCCATGGTGCTGTTTTTCCCTTAGTTGGGGTACTTGCAAGCAGGGGATGGGGCCCTGATTGAAAAAGCTAGGCTTTTGTGGTGGTTATTCTGTCAAATCTGATTGAAATGGAGTGGGATTGCCATATTGTCTGTCTAGTTTTAGTGATGCTTGTAAGTAGTAGCTGTGGGACATCCTGAAGTCTTGTTACATCCACGCTGAGAGTACTTAGCAGAATCCTAAACAGCAGCAGAGACATCCTGTGCCTTCAGAGAGGTGGCTTTGAAGATGACAGCAGTTTAGTTTATGACATTAGTTTGAAGAATATGGGACATATTCTGATTTTGTGCTGCTAAAAACTGCATTGAAGCCATATCTATGTTTATGGGCTGAACTGTTCAGCTTTCCAAGTAAAACTTTCCTTTATTCTCTTGGCAATTAAACGAGATGATCGGCCAATTCCATTCTGAATGAAAAGAAGGGAAGACAATGTTCAAACCGTTTTTATTTTTTTTTCTTATGGCATTTAAGTTATCTCTTAGCCTTCTTTACAAGCAATGCCAAAGTAAATTCTGATGCCTCTTAGCCATCTCTCATTTTTGGAGACCAGCCATACACAAATGGTTGCACTTCTATCTCGCAGTACATATATAATTAAATCTGGCCCTGCAATGGAAGAGAGAGAGACTGAGAAAGCTCCTGAGCAGGAGCAGGGGCTGATTAATACGGATTATTAGAGATTGCTGATTGAAAGGCTGCAGCTGTGATTGCCATAGCAGGGAGGAGGGAGCAAGGTCTCAGTGCTTGTAATGGTGTCTGCCAGGTCTTGTCTTCAGTTTACTCCTGCAAAGATGTTTTCTGTGTGCTATCCTGCACCCCAAAATCAGCCGCTGCCCCCCGTCACCCATCTGTGGTTCTTTAAGGGGACGTTACTTCTACCATCCCTGACAGATATCAGCCTTGACTCTTACCATAGCAGTTTATACCTTGAAGATGAGCTTGCAGGTTTTCCTGAACTCCTCCCCAAAGCTGTGTGTTTGACTGAGAAGCTGACCTGACAGGTATAATTTAGTTTTGTTCTCTGTTTCTCTTTAACAGGCAACTGCGATGTCAGTGGATTGCCTGGGACAGCGCGCAGTACTCTCGGGGTGAGTGTGACAGTCCCCATTAGAAATGTATGACAGTCATTTCTGCAAGCCAAATCAGCAACCTTCAGGCTGACCTCAACTGAAGGGCTGATGTATTGTTTCAGAAAGGTGCAGCTGAATTCTGTTCAAGGCTTGATGAAAAGGATTCTGGGTCACATTTCCAATGGGATACAGAGTGGAAGGCCAGAAACAACAGCACAAGAAAATACCGGCTTTCCGGATGCACGCTTTCCCAAATCCACTTGTGGGAGGTGGAGCATCATGAAGTACTGTTTGGATTCTGTTTAAAATACAGATTAAATCATTTCCTTAAGACAAAATTTGTCCCAAATATGCCGGTGGCATATATGGGCAGAGGAGCCAAGCTCTCTGACCTGCTCCTCTGCTGGTTCAGTGTGGGATGACACTCAACAAGAGCAGTAGGTGCCATAGACTCCAAGCTGCCAGAGCTCCCGAGAGGGCTTGGCATTATGTAGCCACCTCCAGGGCAAGTCTTCAAACAGCTCAGCAGTTGCCTGCCCAGCTGCCACCTTTCAGTACTAACAGCTATTCCTGTCCCACTGTCAGTGACACAATTACCACACCAATTAGGATGTTCACTTCAAATTCAGGATCGTGGGGGTGCAGCTGACCTTTGGTCAGTCTTAGAGGAAACAGGTCCTTTGATACAACTTGGAGGCGCGCTCGCTTCCATATGAACCAGCAGCCCTGCACAGGAATAACCAGCTCAGCTGGTTTGGGTCTCACTTGATGCTTCTTCCTCCTTACACCTGCCCAGTTTCGCAGCTTGCTTATTTGGGCCAACAGTGAGCTGGGGATGGCCTGCCTGCAATTCAACATCAGGTCCATGGCCCTCTGCATTTCAGGCTTCTCCTGAATGCTCAGCAGCCCTTCAGGATTTGCCTCTGTTATTTTTAAAACTGTATGAGAGCCTCAGAGGGCTCGACATCTTCACTTTTTAGAATAGGGAGCCCTGAGGACTTTGGTCTGGAAAAGCAGCAAAGATGTTCTTTGTGTTCCTTCTCTTGGGAAAATTCACAGTGCTCAGAGCAGCTGTATGCTTGCTATGCAGCTGACATATGTGATGCTGCTGTGGTTAATTATATATGGTTCAATATGTTTTGGTGCTGGTTTTCCATTAGAGTGCAGCTGGCTCACAATTATTTCTGGGCGGTTTGTCTTGCTCTTAAGATGAATCACACTGTGGAGAGAATGATACCTTGCCTAGCTTTGTGGGGAGTTGCCACATCCAGCAGGATGTATGAACTCAGGTTTAGCATCATGCAAATATATCTCTGCAGCATATAGGGTTAGCTCAGGTAAGTAATATATCCAGATCAGTGCAGTGCTGTGTCCACTCACATTAATAAGCTGCTGCAGCTGAGCTAGCTCTGTGCAGTTGTACTTGTACTGTCTGTGGAACCAAGCCCCCCAAACAGTGTGGTGTGGAAACACGCAGCCACGCAGAATCATCTTGTGTTTGTCAAGGCTCATTAACTCTTGCTCAGAACAACCTCTCCAGACTGATGCTGGCTCCTGTGAAGCTATTGCATTGCATTCCCAGCCCTGTGCCACCTTGGCTCTGCTGCTGTTGCATTAGGCTAGCAAAGCATATTTGGACGTGTTTGCACCATTTCCCAGCACTTTCTTTTGTATCTTAGTTACCTGGGTTTTTTTGTGGTCTGAACTATCCATTACATTTGCAAATCCTGTCTAATTTCAGTGTCTTTTCATATATTTTTTAAAATGTAGACCTTTTTGAAGTATGTGGTCAAATGTAGCATTCTCGGGAATAGTATTTTCATCTGTCTTGTCAAATATTTCTCTTCTTTGGTCCTCTAGGCACAAGGCTGTGAGCTCCATGTGAGCTTGGGGTTTTGAGATCAGTCCTGTGCGAAACAGCCTCTTTGTATCTGTGTGTCTTGTAGCCGCCGTTTCCTCTACATAGTCAACCTGGATGCACCAAATGAGGGTCATCGAAAGATCTCCCGACAGAGCAAATGGGACATCGGGGCAGTGCAGTGGAACCCACACGACAGCTACGCGTACTACTTCGCAGCTTCGGTAAGTTCACTCGTTTAGAAGCTGTAGCTCATCATCTTCCCCGGTCTTTCATGGGTGGACTTCTGCAGACTTGGAAGGCTGTATGGAGCTGGCACAGGCATGCCCCTGCAAGTCACATTGCAAGATCAAGGCCTAATTCTGATTTACTGCCAGGGAGGTATTTGGCTTGATGGTTCTCAGTTATTGGTCGGTCAATGTTGAATCTAGTTTTGCTTGCTTGTCTTTTATAAAACACTTTGCCAAATAAATCGGGCATCCAAATGGTCCTTTTCTGGAAGAAAGGGGTGATGTGCTCTCTTCCTAACTTCCATTCTGTTATGAGATTTGCGCACTTATTGAATTTCTTGCTCTGTGCTGTTTTGTTTTCACCTCCCTGCCTTCCTGGTGGGATGTGGTGCACCAGGCAGTCTGTAAATAGCACAAGTCAATACTGGCTCACCACTGTAACAATCTGGGTTTGCAGATGGGCCGGGACCGAGTCCGTGAGGAGTTCTTACTCACTGTGTGGAGAAGTAAATAAGCTGGTCTGAAGAAGCAGTAGTGGCCGTCTGAGACTTGAGTGCAGTTAGCTCCGATCTTTACTCGGTCTATCATGCTCTGTAGCCTGTTCATCCAGAGTCCTGAGCTTCTGCTAGCAGCAGCCTTAACCATCAACCACAGCGCTGCAGCAACCGGGACTAGCGGAGAGCAGGCTGTTCTCATGGCGAAGTGCCCTTGCTGCCATGCGTCTGCTTTTATAGCCTAAGAGTCCTGGAATAGCCGGGGTTAGAGAGGTTTCATCTGGTTTTTTTGAGAAAACACTTAGCTGAAGGTGGTTTCCTGGGATTTTTATTCCTTTTGTTCCTGGATTGGCTATGATTGAAGTTAAAGGCAGTCTTAAAAGTGGACCGGTGTAGTCAGTTAGGAGCCTTTGCTTGTTTGCTCTCTGACATTCCCCAGCCTGTCTCCTCCCAGCTCTGGTACACGACCGACATTTTAAAGGTGCCTTCAGCAGCTGTCTGCTTCTGAGTGGAGAGTTAGTAAAACTTGCAAAAAGGAGCCTTTCAGTACCACTTCTGGATACAGTCTGTGAAAATCAAAACCAAATAAGGAAATGTGCTGTGCAGGCCATGAGTAGAGGAGGAAGGCTGCTTTTAAAACACACTCTGAAGGCAATACCCAGTGATCGGTTAATGCTGATCTGAGCAGGATGCTGCTGCTGTGCCCATCTCGCCCATTTGAGCACTCCTGTCTCTTGCTGCCCTGAGCGGACACAGGAACCCATCTTGTTCCAGACTGAAACTAGATGTAGCTGGCATCAAACCTTGCTGCTCTGGTTTATAAATGAAGACGCTAAGATGCTCTGGTGATTTAGACGTAGTTGCTGACACACATCAGGTGAAGAATCCCCAAGATGAGATTGGGTAGCTTTTCCAGTTTGGGTCAGAAACACCTCCTTTCCAGCCATCTCACACTTGGCTGGTATTTTGGTGCTGGTGCAGTACCACCCTGTCCTAGGACTAGAATTTAGCCTGTCTTGTTTAGAAGTGGAAAGCAGATTTACAGCGTGTGCTCAGGTCTGTGTGTCCCAGGTCAGGTCTGGAGGCAGTGTGGATATTTTTGAGGGCCATATCTAAGGGGGCAAAGATGCATTAGGAAGGCTAAATCAGCTTGGATTCAGCACTGTGAAGATGTGATTTGCTACTTTTGGACTCAAGCTGGTTCTCAGTCCCCCATGAGTCCACTGTTGAGGTCGTCATATGTTCGGGTATACCTGAACAAGTATACACAAGTGTTGTAGAGCCCTGAGAGTCCTATCCCTCTGCATCCCTGTGGATGGAAAGGGAGCGTAAAAGGCTACAGTACCTTGCCAACAGCTTCACCTGGTTTGCAGTGCTGTTAATTGGAAGTGGTGCAGGCAGAGGGGAGGTCTGTCCTTGTGTTTGGATAAAGGCTTCTTATTTTTTTAGCTTCTTTCCAGAAGAGCTGAAACATGTCCTCTTGCTTGCTTGGCTCTGTCTGCCCTGTGGCTCAAGCACATTTCTGAGGACTCCTAAGCTGTTGTTTCAGAAATGCCATTGTTTTCCATCCTAGATTCTTGTTACTTCTTTTGTGTGGTCACAAATACTTGAAAACAAGAGGGTGATGAAATTGTTGGAAGCATATTCTGGTACTTATCACAAGAAGCACGTTTTTTAGAAAATCGTGCTGGGAGGACCTGTCATTCTCCCACACCTGGTGCTACAGGCAACACTTTCCATGTGAGATGCCCCACTAAGAGTCTGAGAAACTTCTGGTGATCCTTATCGTGTAGCATCAACTCTGGAGTCCTGGACAAATCCCATTGGGTAATTTCACTCTACCCCCTTAAATCCTTCTGTCAATGAGAAACATGCAAGGAGTTTTGCTTGCCCCGAGCTCTTGTGCAGCCCTGCTGTGAGCTATTAGGGAAATGCCATATATTATTACTGACTTGGGAGGAGACCTTCCATTTCAGGGAAGGCTGGAGTGTTTTATCCATCTGCAAGTTCAAATTCATATCAAGCAGCTTTGGGGTAAAAAAAACCAAACCACCACAAAAACCTGTCACAAAAAAGGTAAAATAAGTCTTTTCTGTATTATCTTTTCCCTCATCTATCTCTAAGTTTGAAAACAAGGAGCTAATGAAGACAAAATTTTGAAGTCATGTTATTTCTGTTTTTGCAAAGTCAACATGAATTTCCAGTCATGGCCCAAAACCCACCGTACTTGGTGCTATATATGCACCCAAAAAGGCAATTGCTGCCTCAGAAAAACTGGAGTTGGGATGGCTGAAGTGAACCTTGACTGAGGCAGAATACAAACTTAAAGTACAATAACTGGTTTCAAGTAACTTTGTGTGTGGCTGCATTTGGGGGAGGATTTATTCCTGGAATGAGGGAAGAAGCCCTAAATAATATTGTCATTGATTCATCTGGTTTACTCCTGTGGTTTACAGTTAGTGATAAGCACTTAAGGCTTTTTTCCGTGGGCTGGCAAGGATGGAAGTACCCTTGAGGAGGTGACCTTGAAGCCATTAGACTGTATTGTTCGTGTTTGGCAATGGCCCTGATTATCCCAGAAGGGAATCGAGGGAGAGTTGAGGAGGACCAGTGGTGATCCATCATCCTCTTCACTGAAAACTCCGGTTGTGAATCTGAACAGACTGGCAGGATATTCCTGCAGAGAGAATTTGTCTGCCTGTTGCCTGCAGTTTCAGCATGTTGTTAGGAAATAAAAGCTCTGAGAACATAATTTTGTGGAAACGTTTTGCAATGTAATTTTTTTTTCTCCCATTCTTATCTCCATTTTTAAGTGGGTGTAATTAAAGTGTAAGCTTTTGAGAGTCCTTGCAGCGTGTAGGTTCATCTTTGCTCTCCTGCTTTGGGCAAGGACTTTGCTAACTACAGTGTGACTCATTGGTAACTGAGGTTGTTCAAAGAGAAGGGAACCTGGTCCTGACACATGGATTCCTGTCCTACCTTGTTCGCCTGACACTGTCTCCTATCTTCCGTCTAATTTCAGAGCAATCAGCGAGTTGACCTGTATAAGTGGAAGGAAGGTAATGGTGAAGTTTGCACATCACTGCAAGGACACACACGTGTGATCAGGTGAGGAGCCAGCGATGCTGCGGACTGCTGAGTGGAAAATGATGAGTTGTTTCATAGAAAATAAATTTTTCGGTCCTGGCCCTGCTCAGGCTCTGCTTTGAGCCTGTTTTTACTTACTTTTCTGGACTGTACTGTCTGCCCTTCTGTCCTGCCTTCCCATTTGGAGATGATGTCAGATGTGAAGCTGCTCACCCTCTCATGGCTCCCCCCGGTATATCAACTTAGCCTTTGATGGCTCGAGTGTCATTGCCTTAGGCTGCTGTCCTTGTAATGAACAGCAACCATCATCTGGGAAAGAGCAGCATGTTTGTTAGATTGAATCCCAGCCACGTTTCTGTGTGATAGCAGCATAATTAAAGCAGGTAATCCCAAAGATCAAGTTCACAGTGTGTTACGGTGGTGCAGGGGAGATCTCTGCCTCTGGTTCTAGGGGTGTATTTTAGCGCTGGACTGGAAATGCAGGTGAAGGACTCTTTTTACTCCAGCTCCTGACTGTGGAAAGTGATTGCAGCCCTTGAGATGGCTGACTGGAGGCTGTCTGTGTCCCAGGTGCTCCTGGTGAGCCCAACAGGAAGGCATCCCAGAGTGAAGGGTTGATGCCAAGAACGTGTGGTAACTGGGAACTCACTGAGACGGTGTCCCTTTTCCTGTGGAGGAAAGAGCACACACATGATAGCTGTAAAGTTCAGGGCTAGGAAGATGCTTCACTGGAATTTACTTAGGAGGATTTCTTTGCTTCTTGGAATTTACTTAGAGAAATGATTAAGATCTTGCTTTTTACTTAAAAAGTTTCAGTAGATATCATGGAGTGGCCATGGATTTGTTGGAGAAATGTACTGGGGGCTTGTGAGAAGTTGATGCAAACTGTGTGCGCTTTTCTTTGCTGACCTACTATGATTTTGCATTTGCAGCGACTTGGACTGGGCAGTGTTTGAGCCAGACCTACTGGTCACCAGTTCTGTTGACACATACATCTACATCTGGGACATCAAGTAAGAATCAGTATGTTTCTGCACTGCAAGGAAATCATTGGACTCCTTTCCATAATTAGCAGCTTGCAGGGCAAAGCATGCACTGATGGGTGCTGCTCTTCAGCTGTGCTTGCAGGGGCTTCATCTGCTTCCCATAATCTCAAAGATGACTTCTGTTCCCCTACTTTCAAGCCAGTTCAGAGTCAATGAAGGGCAGTAGAGTGGTACAGTTAAGCCACACTCATGCTCCTGTTTTGAAAAAATACTGACTGGCTGCACTCCCTACCCACTTCAGATCTTCCCTCGGGAGCTTTTCCTGGAACCCAAGGGTGTTCCTCAACCTGTTGGGTTTTTTAGCTGAATGAATGAGCACCATTTCATGATCCTGCAGTCATTTTCCACTGAATTCAGTGATTGTTGCTGACTCTCCCTCAGTGGTGGGAAGACTAGCAGTGGTAATCAGGAATCTTTTCCTGTTCGTGTCTTCCCTTGCTTCCTGATTCTTTCTATCATGAGTAATTTCAGGGTAACAGCTCTTTCCAAACCCACCAGTATTAAAACCCCGCATTTTACAACTGGGAAGCAAGGAGCTGGCACTGGGACTACTGGGTTCTCTTGCTGGCTGTACAGCAACTCTTTATGATCCCCGGCAAGTCACTTTATTCCCATCTGCCTCCCTTGCTCAATTATAATAGGAGGATAATTATATAACCCCACTGCACCAGGCTACCCTGAGGCTTGTTTAGCTCCTATGAAGCACTTAGATCCTTGGTTAAATGGTGCTTGAGAATGGCAATATATTATTAATGTGTAATTAAAAGACATAGAGAGACAATAACTGCTGGTTGTGTTTTCCTGTGATACTATCTTAGTGCCAAGCAAAAAAATAGTTTTCTGAAGGTTGTTATCGGAAGTCCTGCTTTAACTCTGTTGTGCCCTTCCATCATTTTGTGTCTGCGTGTATCACTGGTCCAGAAATGCTTACTTAGGCAGTCTCTGACTAGCCTCTACATCCCACTTGTGCTAGTAAGGTCTCTGAGCTTGCTGGGGCAGTGCGGTCCTGGGGCTGCTGGCCCCAGCAAATGAACATCCTGCTAAAAAAAGGGAGGTAGCCCTGTGGTAAGGGTAGCTGGAAATTCCCCACTTAATTTTTCATACAAAATAACTTTTTGTTTAGCCAGAAATTCTTAGAGGAAGAGGTGCTGTCCATTCCAGAAAATATTCTGCTTTTCAGTAAACACAAAAAGCTGAAGACAATATTCCTCATTTTCACTGGCATTTTTCATGAAAGGGCAGGTGACTTCCTGAGGAGCAAGGTCAAAGAGCAGATTATTGCCTTGATCCATGTCCTGGCTGCTAGGAGTTGTCATGGTGCCGCACTGGCTTCTACCACCACAGAATTTGGTCTGTAGAGTCTGCACACAGCTGGGCTTATTTCCTACTAATTTTGTTGTTACATGCTAAACGTGAAGTCTTTGCTCTGAAGTCACTGCTCCATCTGCCTTGAATCAGGGTCTGCAAAGGCTTGACAAACACATCCGTGGCTTTTGTCATTTTTCCACAGCTCTGTTTGTTCCTTTTAATCCTCCTGGGAAAGGCTGTTTTGTTGCTTCCTGCAGCAACACTTTGTGAGCCCAGTGTTTCCTTGCCTGCCCAGTTGCAACATGCCACACTTTGCATGTGTTTCTCCTCTCTCTAGTCCCCTTCAACTCCATCCTATGTCCTAAACTTGCTGCTGTATGTGGTGGCAAGCCAGAATGGCTGTCGTCCTCCAGCTGGTCACCTCTTTCTTTATTCCATTTAACGTGGTGTATTTTGGTAAGCAGAAGGCACATTAGCTCCCAAGAGGCAGCAATAAAATTAGTCCTGGAATAGCTAGGAGCTCACTGGGGAGGCTGGACCTGCTGGGCTATGCTGTGGGTACTCACATTAGCCATGTTGTGTTTCAGAGACACCAGGAAGCCTACAGTCTCCCTCTCTGCGGTCGGTAAGTATGATATGTGTGTGTGTGTGACGTAGGCATTAAACAAGCCTATTGTAGTATGCCCCTGCTGTTATTCCTCCCTCCCTTTGTGCTCCGAGGCTGAACGTGGCAGAGTACAGAAGTGCCACTACAATGAGTGTCCCGTATAGTAGCAGCCTGAGAGGCTCCAGTTCACAGCTCCTTTAGAAGAGCAGAATGCAGAAGGGGTGTGGAGCTCTTGGAGGTTCCCAGGCATGGAGGGCAGTGGTGGTGCTTGGACTGTCTGTCCTAAAATTGGTGGACAGTCACATGGCATTTGTGCCTTCTAGACCTGAGTAGCTTCTTCCCTGCTAAACCACCCTCTTGCATTGCTTGTCCTGTGTTGTCTGTCTGCAATTTCTCCATGTCCTTTTATGTTTGATTGAATCAGCTAAGAAACTAAATGACACCCCAGGCAGTGGTGTTGAATGCTGCCGACTGCCAGCCTGCCCCCTTACTTACTGAGGGGCTGGGTACGTTAACCGGCTGTATCTGCTTCCCTGGGGCACTTTCAACGTGCAGGCAGCTGCAGCAGTGACACGAAGGCGCTCTCTTTGGGCTGCGCTTGCTCTGGAAAGGCACTTGTCATGGCTGTTGGCAGTGCAACTGCCCAGTCGCCTGTAATACCGCCTGCTGGCAGGTGCCATGTGTCAGTCCTCATCGGCTGTGTGTTGGAACTGGGCGAAGTACGGATGACGAGCAAAACGTCCTTTTCCTGAGTTACTGTCCCCAGTATTACAGCAATCCTCGCAATGTGTATCTCTTATACTCTGCTGCTTAGATCTCCTTAGGCTACGCATTCCTCCCAGCCAACAAACCTTTCTATCACAGTGATGCAAAAACCTTGCTGAATCAGAGAGAAGCAGTGTTCGGTTCTGGTGCCTGGGACGAGGTTTCATGGATCAGCTGAGCCAGCCCAGCAGCTAGCTCCCCAGAAAGCTTCCTTCCTCCCATGCCCAATTCTGTTTAGTGCTGGTCCAGACATTTTGTACCCTTCAGTGAGTGGATCAAATCAATCAGCTGGCAGCCTATTTGCAGCTTTTTTTCCCCTGGACGAGCTTTTTGCCAGGTTGTCAGGATGAATCTGCTCACCGTGCAGCAGGACGTGGGTAGTGAAGGTGGGGAATAGCAGCAGGCTGAGATCCATTTAGTGTTCTCATGGACCTCACCTTTCTGATAGCTTAAAATGTTTTGAAAATACTGGCAGAATAAGGATGAACAAAACATGTATTTCTCTTACAATATCTGAACAATCCACATCAACTGAAGCTATATTTTGCTGCTTATTAGAAATAACTAACCAACTTCTGATTTTAGGCACTTGACTGAGTCTCTCATGGTATCATGTAATCGTATCTGGACCATCAATCCAGTTTCTTTACAATGCCATTGATGTCTGACTTCTGTGATGTATTTTGACAGTTAGGCCTTCTGGTCCATCCAGTGAGTCTACCTCCAGCTGGCCAGACACGAGGTCCACCTGCACTGCAGCCTTCTCCTACACCTGTATTTTAATAATAGATCAATAACACTGACTCCCTATATAGCATCAGATAGTATAGACGGTGTTGGGGAGACGAAAGAATCAATCCTTGAGCACCTGGAAGTAGCTTGATTGAAAACGAAGGGATTTGGTGGGGGGGTGGGGTGATGAACCTGCAGTTCTTGGCTGGAGGAAGTTGCTCCATCTGAACTGATGGACATGAGTTTTTTAATCAGGTAGAATGGCTAGAAATTGCAATGAAGATCTCTAAGCATGTAACTGAAACACTCTTGCTTTGAGGTCCTCAGGACACAAACACTAAGCTGAGGAATCGGGAGTTAATCCTCTTCCTGCCATCCTTCATGCTGGCTTCTGGGATATCTTTCCTCTGAACTGCCTTTGCTGTGCTAAAAGCAGCAGCTCTAAGCCCAGGTCAAGGGTCTGTTGTGCCACTTACTTTTTAATTGCTTGTTTTGACCTGCTCTCTTTGTACTACAGCTGGAGCTTCCCAGGTCAAATGGAACAAGAAAAATGCCAACTGTTTAGCAACAAGCCACGATGGGGATGTGCGAATATGGGACAAAAGGGTGAGTTGAGAGTCTCTTGAGCAGCCTCTGCATATTCCCACTTAGCCAATACATCATCTGGTCATCATCATCATCCCTCTGGTCACAGATAAATACTGAGAAAAATGTACTACTTTATCCCAAATCTGTCTTGTGGGTAGATTTAAACTAGAGAGAATTGGGAGCCTGCAAGCCTGAAGAGAGCATGTCGATAGCCTCCTTCCCCAGAAACTGTGCCCATTAACATTTTGCTTTTGATCTCATAGTACTTAACTGGTTTACTGAGTATAAAGCATCGTTCAGGGCTGCACTTGGTGACTGGAATTTGCCACACCTTCACAGGACCTTTCCTTCAACTACTTTTGCTGAGCTATTTGCCTTTCCCCAGCAGGAGGGTGTTCCACCTCTTGCCCTTGTTCAAGTGTCTCTCTTCATGCCAGAGAACTAGACCAAATTTCAGGAGTCCTGTGCTGAGAAGGAAAACGTCTCTCCTTGCAGAAACCTAGCACTGCAGTAGAGTACTTGGCAGCTCATCTCTCTAAAATCCACGGTCTGGATTGGCATCCTGACAATGAGTATACGTTGGCCACTTCCAGCCAGGACAACTCTGTCAGGGTAAGTGTTACTTCTGGGACTCCTGCTTGGGAGATGTCAGGATGGTGGAGCAGATCCCTTTCTCGTACTGCTGAAGTCTTGGGGAGTGCTTGCCAATGGCAAGATCTGGATCCTTATTTTTCGGTTTCTGGCAGCCTGTGTGTGTGTTGAGCCAGAGGTGCGCTTACAGAACAGGCAGAGAAATCCTTGCAGGATGGGTGCACATATGTTTGCCACATATCTGTGGTGGTTTGGGCAGTACTGAAGGTGAAAACAACCGCCTCTGCCCATTGCTTGCCAGAAGGGAGCTGGCCACACGTGCCAGAAGAGCCTTCTCCCCAAAATGCAGTCTTGCCAGCCTCAAACTGATTACAGCAACTTGGGGAGAGACATACTCCAGCCCCTGGGGTTCCCAAACTCATGTTTAATTGGGTTGTCAATAAGAAACTGCCTGCAAGCATTGCTATGCAGGGCCTTTTACTTGGGGGGAAATCGTGTGCTTTGTATGTCAGCCAAATGGAGTTCATTCACATTTAGCTAAGCTCTGAGGCAAATGCAATTGATGTGTATTCTAGCAAAGCAAAAGGTCAGATTCTTCATTACAAAATTAGCAGTAACAGCAGGGTGGCCCTGCCTCCAGTCTGGACTGGCACGTTGGCTGGGAGCCTGCAGGGTACCTTGTAGCTCTGAAAGCCCAAGCAGGCTGCCTGTCTCCCTGCTCTAATTACTCAAGCTATGATCACTGTGAATATGACCCCAAGTCACTCATTGTCTAAGGGATGCTGCCAGATGCTGATAGCTTGATATTTGTCCTTTGGGGCCATCTCTGCTGTTAATGAAAGGGATTACTAATGATGCTGTGGGCACCCTGGCATGTTTTTCGTTCTGTTATATCTGCAAGCCACATGGAAAACTGCAGCCTGAAAGTATAGCCAGCTGACTCCTGCCTTTGCTTGTCTTTTTGGGTTTTTTTGAAGTTCTGGGATTACCGTCAGCCTCGGAAATACCTCAATATTCTTCCCTGCCAGGTTCCCGTCTGGAAGGCAAGATACACGGTGAGTGAGAAACTCCCACCAGCCCCACTTGTGCTGTGAGAGCGAAAGCACAAAAAGGCATTAAATAAAGAGGAACTGCTGAAGGGCTTGTCACCAGTTCTACCACTGGACATGATTAAGTTGATTTTAAAAATCCTTCTTGGTCCTTAAAAGGCTTAGAAAAGCAATGTCTGCAATGGGGGCACTTGGGAAAAGGAATGACTAGTCGCGTGAGTTCCCAGTCTTTGGCATTGTCCTCCTGGGGGGGAGAAACCCAGGTGCAGGTGGTTGGCTCTGGGAGCAGGAGGCTCAGAAGGTAGCTGCTGCTCTCACTGTCCTGTTTTTCCACTCAGCTCCAGTATTGGTACCTGTTGCACAGAGCAGTGCAGCGGTCTTCTGCCCTCCCTGAGCGCCTCCTCTACCCCCAAGGTTTCCAAGTATGCCACAATGGGCTCTTACAGCACATCAAATCCAAGAACTGTTGCCTTTTATAGAGCAAGCACCCAGCCATGTGAAGCTAAGACTCTTAATATCAGTCATATCCGTTCTCTTCCCCAGACATCTGAATGTGGCCTGAAGCCAGTGCTGTGCCTTGAGTCTTTGTTTGCCTTTGCCTGTCCCCACGGTGAGGGGTGTAGGACTGGGTTCCAGTGTTCCCCTGAGCGTCGGGACCCTGAGCAGCAGCTGCTGGGGCTCAGTCCTCAGGCAGCAGTTCTTGCATCTCCAGGCAAAATGCCGTAAGGATCCCATGTAAAAAGTCAAGGGTGAAATCCCTCCAGCCTCACAGCTGAAAAGTGAGGAAGCAGCAGAAAGAAATGATTAATCTTAAGTGAGGTGCATTCAATATGTCGGTGTACTACATCTTATCCATTGTAAGGCACTGGTTTTGCACAGCAATTGCCTTGGACCTTCACAGTTTTAGGCCTGTTTCTGTTTTGTGCTGAGCTCCTTTAAAACCCCTGCATTCTTGTTGGTGGGAAAAGGGAAAAATTTGGGTAAAATTGATAACAGCAGCATGGGAGCATAATTCCCCAAGGCTAACTGAAAGGGTGTTTTTCTCTCAAGCCTTTCAGCAATGGGCTGGTGACAGTGATGGTCCCCCAGCTCCGGCGAGAGAACAGTCTCCTTCTCTGGAACGTCTTTGACTTGAACACGCCTGTCCACACTTTCGTGGGACATGATGACGTGGTGCTGGAGTTTCAGTGGAGGAAGCAGAAAGAAGGTGAGTTCAGGGCTGGATGTGCTCTCTCCCCTGTGCTGTGGCCGTCGGCTAACCAGGAGTGTGGAGGCCTGGCTCCTGGCTGCGATGCTTATGCTATTGCCATTTGACTCTTGTCTTTCCTTGGAGTAGCTCCTGCCCACTTCCCTGCCTCCCCTCAAGTTACAGCTGTTTTGTACTTGTTTTATGGCACTGTCCACAGAAGCATTGCCCTGTTGTTCCCATGCTAACAAAGCAAATCTACCAAATGCTGAGTGGGTCAGCGGTGACTCTAATTGCTTCCACTCTCCTGTGAGTCTATTTTTAAATGAATCTTTCAGTATAAATTGTACAAACTATTAGATGGGTGCACGAGTGCAGGCACCCTCCCCCTGCTCAGAGCTGCGGGCTAACCAGTTAACCCCTCACATCACTGCCTAGGTCAGCAGCCTCCAGCATATCCCAGACCACAGACTCAGCGAACCCACCTTATCTGTGTGCTGGCAAAGGCAGGGGAGAAAAAAAGGGATAGAGAGACTGCTGTTAGAGTTCAATCCTGACTAAATTTTCCAGTGTAGGCAGCTAAATATAGGAGATTCCTTATTAGAGGTTGGATAACCACACAGAGCACAGCTTTGTTTCCAGCACCTCAGCTGCCATCGACAGAACAAACACGTCTGGCTTTGGTGTCACTTGTGGTGCTGCCTTGCAGTGCCGTGTAAAAATTCTGGTCCAACCCTCTGCCACCAGCTGCTGGGGCAATTCAGTTAAGTCACCTTCTTCTCTATACCTTGCTTTTCATCTTTCAGAAAGAGGAGAGCGATATAGATCTGTGTTAGGATGTGGAGGCGCAGTCTAAGACAGCTTGTGAATGAACATTCAAGCAGGCTTGAACCACAGTTGTGTTGTGTTAGCTGAGTTAATAGATACGTATCCGAGGCTGGAAGTCATGCTTGTCTCAAGCAACATAAATCAATCATACAAGCATTCCAAGTCCGCTTCAATGTGGAGACAACCAAGATAGCGCAAATCTCCTTCCACACAGTCTGCTGTGCTGTATTTAGACAGCCCTTGTGCCTCAGCAGAGGGGTGTAGGAAGCAGCTGTGCAGCAGCAAATTCTTAAGTGTAGCAGCTGTTTGACAGGCGAAACTTAAACTGTATCACAAGCCTAAACATGGGCATAAGTAAGTCTGTGTACCGTTATCTGTTGATAGATAGTATGTGGCTAGATGTGTTTCATTACAACCTGAACTTGTCTTGGCATCATCCAAGTCTTTCAGAAGGGAAAAGGGGAGGGGTAGAACCAGCTTCTCTTAGGTTAGAAATGTTTTAAAACATCTGCATCTTGAAACAGGTATGATGAACTAAAAGATATTTTGACTTTACAATTACCGTAAAAATAAATCTGTTTCTCAACTATATTATTTCTTCTATTTAAATAAGTATTGTAGTAGATCTTGTTCACTCCTAGTTGGAAAACTTGCATTACATTCATTATACTTAACTTTGTGCTTTTTGCCGGTAAATTTTTACCCCGTTTAGAGGTGTGGTAACCATGGTGCAGGGAAGCATAAAGGCTGATGCACCTAGGTCAATTCAAAGCAGAAAAGGACTCACTGCCTTTCGGTTTAGTGCCTTATCCGTTGGATCTCCCTGCTGGCTTGCTTGAATCCGTTTAGACTAAACACAGGGCTGAGATAGTCTCTGTTTTCAGTGGGGTCTATAAGTTGTTTCTGTCCTTTTTAGGTTCTAAAGACTACCAGCTGGTTACGTGGTCCCGTGATCAGACTCTGCGGATGTGGCGGATTGATTCTCAGCTGCAGAGGGTACGTAAACACTTTTGCTCTTGAGCTGTAGACAGTTTTCTTACAGGCTGGATTTACCTCCCTTTCCTTGCGTTCCCAGTCACTCCTCTGACATCCTAGAGCTGCAGACACAGCAGCCAGCTGCCGCTTCACTTTCCTCTCCAGCTCCAGCCCAGAAACATCCCCAGGGAGACCTGTGATGAGGCCTCTCTGTGTCTGTGCCTCAAAAGCTTCTGTGGAAGTGCAAGGCCGCTTTGTTGTGTAACAGTAAGTGTAGAAGTCGTTTGGGGAAAGTGGAGATCAGTTACTGCTTGCATTGCCTCTGAAGATGCCACCTCCATGGCTGCAAGACTGTATGACTCTTTCTTGGCATTTTAGATATCAGGTAAAGGTAGGGATTGTGCCCTTCGCTTCCTCCCCTTGTTTCCTTTGCCTCTTAGCCTGGTGCAGGCAGTGTGAATCCTGTTGTTCTGCTGTCTGACAGCAGTTACAAATTCCTGATGCAATTACTAGAAAGCTGTGCTGGGTCAGACCAGAGGTTCATATGGCCATGATAGCCCACATTGCCCTGTCTCATCTTCAGCTGTGGATGTCTTGGAAGAGGATAAGAACAAGGCAAGTATGGAGTGATGTTTCTCTCAAATGCCCTCCCAGCCTCCTGCAGTTTGCAGCTTCGAGGCTCTTTGAGTCTGGCGTCTTTGTATTTGACAGAGCTTGATGAGTTTCACTTCCATAGATTTGTTCTGTCTTTTCTTGGATCTGTGTAAATTTTTGTCATCTTAAACATCCTATGAACAAGGAGTTTCATGGCTTTTCTGCATGTTGTGTGGAAAAACAGCTCCTTCCATTTGTTTATTTTGCAACCTACTAGTTTCATTACATTGAAGATGAAATGAGCAGCCATCTTGCCTGTGCTACTCATGATTCTGTAGACCTCCATCATATCCCTCCTCAGCTGCCTCCTTTTTCAAGTCAAAAAGTCTTGATTTACTTCATCCCTGGTATGAGAACCTTGATTACCCTTTTGCCTTTCATGACCCTTTTTCAGTTCTACTATATACTTTTTGGGATGGGGATCTGAACTTTGTTCTTTGCAAAGAATTCCCAGTACTCATTTTGGTTTTCAAATTGTTGGGCATAATTCCATGAAAACATCAGGTTAGTCTGGCCTCTACGTCTTGTTCCTTCAGTCAGCTTGAACTTGCCGTTTTTCCTCTGTATGCATTGCTTTATATTTATCTGAACTGAAGTTCATCTTTCATTTTAATATAGTTACTCCTGTAAGGTCCTTCTGTGATTGTTTGCAGTCAGCCACTCTTGTTACCACCCTGAATAACTTGGTGGCATCAGCAAACCTGGTCATGTCACTATTCACCTCCTATTCCAGGTTTTTAATGAATATGTTGAGAAGCATGTGTTCCCAGCACAGATCCTGCAGGAGTCCTGCAGGTCTGTAACAAACCTTCTCTGTGAAAAATGACCCTTTACTCCTATCTGATATATTTGTGAATATTTTATTTCTTTCCTGTCTTTAAACCAATTGTTCATCCATGTCAAAGCCTTCACTCTTCCTTTTCTGGCTCCCACTCTTTTGTCCTTGTCTTTGTCTGGATCAAACTACACACATGATGGCATGTTGCTGGTGACCAATGCTGTAATTTGCTACATCACACCCTGATCCTTTCTCCTCCCTGTGTTTCTTCTCTTCATCTTCCCTGTTTTCTTGTGCTGAACTTAAAATACATGTTCTCATGGTCTCTTTTTGATGCAGGACCTAGAACACTAGGACCCCTAGTATGTACTTGGATCTCTAGATCCTACTGGAGTGTGACTATCAAAAGCAGAAAGTGTGCTACTACTATATCCGATCTAAAAAATTAAACCAGTTTTGACAAATTAATTCAAGGAATTAGTTATATCAGCTTTAGTTTTGATTAAAATAAAACCTCTGTTACTTATACTGGCCTTGCAATTAAGTGGCTTTGTAAGTGAGCAGGAGATTTGGGCAGGCTGTCTGAGGTGACAGAGCTGAGGATGCTGGAAAGTGGAAGATCATCTGTCTTTGTCATAGAAACAATGCTGAGGTCTTAGTTATGACTGTTGCGTGGACAGACTTACCTTGCAAATCCAGCTCCCTGGAGAAATGGGTTGTTTAGTGGTGGCTCTTTCCACGGTTTGGTTTCTGTTGTGCAGCATGTGGGTGTGTTTGTTCTTTTCAGCTGTGCGCTAACGATATCCTGGATGGAGTCGAGGATCTCATCGATGGGATTTCTCATCTGCCAGAGCCAGACAAGACCCTTCACCCCCAGGACTCTGAGCCCCAGCATAACTCTGGGCATGGGGATGAGGAAGGTAAGACAAGCAATGGCACTTCAAACACCAGCTCTCTTTGTGTTGGGAAGAAGATGCATTTTGGCATAAGAAAACAACATCGTAGGCAAAGCACAAACTGGTGCTGTTTCAAAGGTTAAAGGATTCCCCATCTGGGAGGAGGCAAGACATAGGGGTTTCTCAGGATGGTCCTCCCAAGTTTTTTTCTCCTCTAACATGATGTCATTCTAGCTGTAAAACAGAGCTCTTTCTTGTCACTAATGTAATTTAATTGCATTCTCTTTAGGTCATAGTTGTGGCTTGCTGCCAAAAATAAGGCAATCAGAAAGTCAGTTCTGGCTCTTAAGAAGGTAGTTCAGTTTAAGCTGAGAGATGAGCCCACAGAAGAGGGGAGTGTATGGGTAAGGAACTCTGACACAAGCTGCTTCCATCACACCTGGTATCTAAACACTTCTGCTGGGGTCACGGTGTGAACTGATCTAACATGGAGATGCTTGTTGCTGTCTTCTCCCATCCACCAGATGTAGTATGGAGAGAGCTCGTGAATTTTTGTTCATGTATTGATAAGAGGTGGCTGAAGGCTGGCTGAGCAGAGAGGGAGGGATAGTATCTCTGACTTCTGAGTACCAGATGGCTGGATGGGAATGGGTCAGAGGCTTTAACAGAAAGCATTGATTTGGCTTTATGGAAGAAAAGGCATTCAAGGAAGGAATGCGAAGGAGGGTTTGTGTGGTTAAGGCTCTGGCTGGGTTAAACATTCGTGGTGTTAGTGTTTGAAGAGTGTAAGTACCAGAATAGAAGAGATTGCAGCAGCTGAAACCCGTGGTGATGACATCCACGTGAAAAAGCTATCTAAAGAGATTTCTGTGTCTAATACTGAGGGAGAAGAAATGGGTGCTCCCATGCCTTTGTGTTAGCTTGGGTTTAAAGTCGCAGTTTCTTTCTGTATTGTAGCAGGGTGCTACAATGGATCCCCATGTGAGACGCTTACTGGGAAGCAATTTGATTCTCCCTTTCACTTGCCAACAAACTGGAGAGAAGGGGAGGAAGTGGCCTAATATCTGTCCTCTGAATAAAGGAGCCAGCTGTGAGGTCCCTTAGGGAAGGCATCTCTTCCTAACCGGAAGTTTCCTGTCCAGCAAATCCCAGTGAAGTTCTCTGCTGCCTGTCCTGTGTGGCAGCAAAACAAGTTTCTAAAAATTGTCAGCACTCTGTCTACATGAGAGTTTTATAATATGACAGAAAAAGCCCTGGTTACCTGTGCTCACCATGAGCAGTACTGTGTGGGGGAGCACAGCCTCTCTTGCTCCAGCTGGGAGCATTAAGTGTTCTCATTCTGGCTGCCTGACCTCTCTTTTTCCACAGGAGAGAGTTAACTCTTTCAGTGTCCCTGATGAGGTCACGTTCGTACATCCTGTGTGGTTTCTGTGCGGGTCTGGCTTTGGTTCAGTCTGTTAAGTTTTCTCTTGTGGCCAAAGGGAATGTAAACGGCTTTTCTGTAGCAGGGTAGATTTTGCTGCAAATCCTGTGACTGCAGGATCAATGCACAAGCAACTCCCTAAGTAGGAATTTCAGTTCTTTCTAGCCTAAAAGCTATTGTGGACTGTTGATGTTTCACCCTGGAGGTGGCTGCATTTCAGCTGCAGACAAAGTCTCCATGTTATATTAGTAAAGCACTTTGGGGGATCTTTGAAGAGAACAGCGCTATGCAGATAAATCAGAAAGCCCACCAGCTGTGTCTTCAGTGTACATCTCTCCTCACTGGCTGCTGCCTATAAAGGATCTTCAGGAATCTAAACAAATATGTGGGCTTTTGAGAATTGGAATCTAATTGGAAGGGAATGGGAGGAGAAGACAAAGGGAGGGTACTGTCCATATTGGGAACCTCAGAGATGGCTTTTCAGTAAGGTATGTGGTGTCTTGAGCTAGAAATAATTATCTTCGCTGAGAGCCACTGATCTTCCTTTAATCCCTTTTTCAGCTCCCTTTTGTGAAGTGTATCTAAGCACTATAATAAAATCACGAACAGGAATGAGTAGCTAAGCATCCTACCTATCCAAATTCAGCAACCCACTGGGCAGCAGTAAAACCAGATATATTTGTCCCAGCAGCAAAGTGAGTAACTTTTAGGCAAACGCCTGTAAAAGGACAGCTTTTTGCATTTCTTGTCGTTCATTTTTTTGCTAATAGTCTGTGGAATATGATATTGCAAGTGTGAGAATGACAGCTGAATAATCGGCACTTCGCTTGTGTCCTTGGAGCCATCATTAAAAATACATTTGGTCTTCTTAGGAAATGGTACCACAGCGAAACCCCCTTCAGAAGGAGCTGCCCCTGCCCTAATGGGGTGCATAGCAAGATACAAGGCAAAAGCCAGGCACGACCACAGGCAGAGACCAATTCTTCTGAAACTCAGTCAAGTTTGCCATCTTAACCGTAATTCCCTGTGTCCTGCAGCGCTTGCCTGGCTGTTTAAGTGTATTCTGGCCTTCAGGGGTTATTGTCCTCCTGAAAACTGTTGGAACCAGACAGCTAGACCCAGCATCTAGATGAATCTTTAAAGACCATTAAAGCACTAGACTCTTTGCAATGTTAAATGCAAACGGCTGCTAGAAATGAATTAAGCCTCTACTAGGACCAGAAATACCCTCTCTTCTCTCCCAAAGCCTTATTATGCTTTGGAAGCATTCCCTGAAAGCCAAGAGTGGTGGGGTGTGAGTCCCAAAGGTCAGAGCTCCTCCTGGAGACTGCTTTGGCAGCAGTTCTTTTCCGCTGAACTGAGAGGCTCCAGTTCAGCTGTTTGTGACTCTGGCAGTACTGTGTAGGGAGGAGAAGGGGTCTCAAATGAGTAGAGACAGACCATTTAGGGCTGTACAGAGTACAGGGAGCTTCTGTAACCTTCCTGGGAAACCTGTGTGCAGACAGGTTTGGTTTTTTGAAGAGCAAGGCTCAGAAGCCTGCCTCTAAACAACAGCTGAGAGCCTGCAGCTCGCACATCTTTGCCAGGTAAAACTCATACCTCTGTGTCAGAAGAGCAGAGGAAAGCCTGCTGTCTTGGCTGCCTCCTGGCATCACTTGCCAAATGTCTGTCTATTATAGCTTGTCTCAACCTGTTTTCCATCTTTCCTGTCAGCCTTAAAAGAAGATTTCCTGAATGACCCCCTGGTGGGAAAGAAAACAGACCAGCTGGGGCTGCCTCAGACACTGCAGCAGGAGTTTTCGCTGATCAACGTGCAGATCCGAAATGTCAATGTCGAGGTAAATAGTTTCCTTTTTCTGGCTTGTTGGAGAGGATGTGGGCAGGCTGGCTCATCGGAGCTTTTTGAGGGGAACCTTTTTTGCTGCAGTGACTGCTGCCTGTAAACAAGGTTTATTTTGAGCTGTAGAGATCCTCTTGGCCAGGGGTAGTAGGAAAGAGGATAATCCCAGACACTGGGAGTGAGGGAAGTATTTCAGCACAGTAAGTACACTGGCGCTGGTCCTGAGAAGGCTGGACGGTGTTTTCCTCTCTGCAGAGTGGAAAGTGACTTGTTCCACTACATGCAGCTGATCTCATTTCAACTGTTTCTGAACCTGATCCGCTGAGCCCTCCCTATCCTGCACTCTCTCCCTCAGTTTTGGCATCTCCCTTGCATGCGAAACCCTTCTCTGTGCGTGGAAGCTGGCTGGAGGCACACCACTGTACTGGGATGGGAGGCTTGAGGCAGCTGCCTGTCTCCTTTCCCACCCCTGTGGTTTCATAGCTCATGGCATGATCCTGATGTAGTTTTCTGAGACAGTGCTGTATGATCTTAGATGGTGCCTATTACTGCTGCACTGGGCCTGGAGCTCTCCACGGTCAGGTGGAGTGGGCTGGGGTGCAGAGCCTGATTCCTGGCGCAGCCTGGGCTGGCTGTGGTCTGCAGATGCTGGGATGCTGGACTGGCAGTCTGCTGGTGCGAGCCGAGTCTGTCCCCATCTGCCTGGGGTTTTTTGCTGTCACTGTGTTAACCGCCTTTGAGAACAGCATGATTTCGTCTTATGGGTGTGCAGAGGAATCAGCCCCTCAGCATGAATTTAAGCCACTATAAGTTTAAAGGTCCTTGGAGATGTAACTACAGAGCAATTGCTTTTCCTCACACAGATGGATGCGGTGAGCCGTAGCTGTACGGTGTCAGTGCACTGCGGCAACCACAGAGTCAGGATGCTGGTGATGTTCCCTGTCCAGTATCCCAATAATGCTGCACCATCCTTCCAGTTCATCAACCCCACCTCGATCACTGCCCCCATGAAGGCAAAGCTGCTGAAGGTGAGGAGTGTACGCTGTCTTTATAAATATACAAATGCTGGACCCTCGGTGTCTAGCTTACTGACACAATAAAACATCATTGTTTTATTGTGTTGCTGAAGACGTACCACAGGTCACTTTGAACTGATACATTGTGGAGCTCCTAGGATGAGGTTTTTGTTGGGCTTGGAGCCTAGTATTTGCCTTTCTCCACTGGTGCTTTTGAACATGTGTTCTTCACTGCTACTGTATTCCTGTGTGAAGTGTATTGCCTGAGGATCCCTAACATCCTTCTCCTCACGCAGTTGCCCCCAACCCCATAATAGACAAAATGGCCAGCTGAGTGTCCAGCTGCAGAAAGATAATATTTTTGAGCTGGGATGTTGCTTCCTGCTCTCCTGCACAAATTGTTTTAAAAGTGAGGAGACTTTTTACACAGGCACCCCTAATTCCAGACCCAGTGTTTGATCATCTGGTGTAGGAAGTCCTATTGCTGATGAAATCCCTTCCCCAGCAGCAAGTAGACGGATCAGTTTGGGTTCCTTCTTGAAAAAAACTGATTCAACGTGCCACAAGCTGGTATGGAATGTATGTGCTACGGTAATATAGCAGCCCAAATCCTGGCTCAGTGTGTGCCGAATCTAGGTGAACCCTCGGTGCTCTGATCAAAGCTCACAGTCATTTCTCAAAGCAGACAGCACACCAGTGGGTCAGCCTGGCTCCAGTGGATGTTACGGGATGTCTTTGGCCTCTTTGGATCCTGGCATCTTAGTTGTTCTGCAGACAAAAAAGGATGTGGGGAAGGTGTGGATGTAACCATGATTCAAGCTGCATCTTGTATGTATTCCAGATATTGAAAGACACTTCTCTGCAGAAAGTGAAGCGGAACCAGAGCTGCCTGGAGCCCTGCCTGCGTCAGCTGGTCTCCTGGCTGGAGTCTGTTGTGGTATGGAGAACTGCATGGGCTTTCTGCCCTAGTTTGTTGTCTTCTCCCACATCCCACACTTCTGACTCTGCAGTGAGAGTCTGGCCTCATTAGACATGTAAATAGACCCCTGTGACTGGCCGTTACGTTTGTGTAAGCACTTCTGGTTAGTGTTGAAGAAAACTGAGCGGATGATTAGATGTGTTTTGTTTCTGAAAATCAGGCCCTGAAGGTTTGCTGCCTTGGGGAACTCTGCATGCTCACTGATATTCAGGTTAGCAGGAGTGCCTGGGAGTTGGAGCATTTTAGTGGTGCATGGTAGCTTCCTAGCTCAAGAATATCTCACTGGGTGCCAGGGCATGGTTATCATCTGCGAGAGAAGATAAGAGGCCTCGGGGAGCTGATGGATTCATTCTTGTCTGAAAGGCAGTGGCAGATGTCTTTACCTCCTCAGTTCTAGTCAAAGATCCTGCTAGTCCTATTCTAGGGTCTTTGTTTGCTTCCCTCATAAAAAGAAACTGTGAAAGTCTGTTTTTCTGAAGCCTTGTGCTGAGGTTTTGTAG
This sequence comes from Fulmarus glacialis, assembly GCF_000690835.1. Classification (NCBI taxonomy): domain Eukaryota; kingdom Metazoa; phylum Chordata; class Aves; order Procellariiformes; family Procellariidae; genus Fulmarus; species Fulmarus glacialis. Next base: position 27,415 of record NW_009216257.1, read on the forward strand.
GGATGATACTGCAGATAAATCCAAGTCACACTCTGCCCTTAGCTGAGAGATCTGTGATACCTACTCAGCATCCCAGTGTCAGGTATTAGGTCTGTGTGGGTGAAGTGTAGCGGAGTGGGTGTTTTTAGCATTCAGGAAAAGATTGGAGAGTCTCCTCAGGTTTCTTTTCTGAGAGGCTTTGTTTATTCATCAGAAGTAAAGGACTTTTTTTACATGGAAAGGCTTAATTCTGTTTGGTTTCAGCAGTAATGTTGTAAGAGTGGGAACTTTCTCCATTTTGTGGAAACCTGATGACTCAAGCCAGGCGCTGCTGCCTTTAAAGAATTACTTTAAACCTAAGCTGTCGTACTCTTTATCCAAATAAATGCAGATTTCTGCCAAAATTCCTATCGATAGGCCTGAGGTCCCCCAGTATTTCGTACCACCTGCCTTCCTCACTTCAGGACTCCCAGCCTGCACCTGACCCCCCACAGTTGTGTGGTATTCCTATTTGAGGAGACTTTGTCTCACTTGCATGAGGTTATCAGGTTTAGCTCCCGGTGTTGAGAGTCATATCCGGAGTCTGAAGGTCAGATTTTCTGTATAGTTTCACACTGTTTCATCTGTATTTCAACACGGCTGTGGTGGGAGAGAAATCTCTGGACAAGCAGCCAGAGAAGCCCTTTCCTCAAAGGTAAATGTGCTTGCAAGTGCCTTTGCAGCCAGAGCAGTAACTATGCTCTGTGCTTGATCTGCTCTGGCTCAAAGGACAAGCACCTTCCGTGAGGCTGCTTGGCATGCGATGCCCAGTGCTCCAGCTGGGTTTCCTTCCTGTGGCAGCAGGAGTGTGACCTTGGGTAACTTCTGTTTCAGAACCAAGAGGACAGCACGTCCAGCAATCCCTACGCTTTGTCAAACTCCGTAACACCCCCCTTGCCCACGTTCGCCCGGGTCTCCAATGCCTATGGCTCCTACCAGGACTCTAACATCCCATTTCCACGGACCTCTGGAGCCAGGTTCTGTGGTGCAGGTTAGCCCCATCGCTGATATGTTACAACAGCTACCAGGGGAATAGTCCTTTTAGTATCTTGGGGAACACTTGCCTCTGAACAAGACAAGGCTTTGGTCACTGCCATGCAATGAGTAAGAAGTGGTATTAAAGTAGCGATGTTGTGATAAATTTATAGATAATGAGACTAGTTAGCAACTGTTCGCAGTTGGTGTTGCGTGTGGGATTTTAGGATTTGGAAATCCAGGACTAGTTGAAGAGATGGCCTTTGGCTTGTGGTATGCCAGAGGCATTGACAGAGCTTTTACAGAAGACTGGGAATAGCTGTTTTCCTTGCCTAGTTCTCTCCTACCAGCATCAAACCGCTGGACACATTCTGGCTCTCAGTGTTCACAAAATTACTGTGATTTAGGATTGAACTTACCCCTTACTGAAGCCATATTCTTGTTACTAACCACTCTTTTCTCATTCTGCACCCTTTCTGTTGTCCAGAATGGCTTTCCCAAGGTCATTGGGAAATGGGAGATGGGGTACAATCATGTCCAGGTTTCCAGGAGAGTCTGTACAGTGCAAAGATCATCCTTAAAAAACAGGTTAAGGTCTGAGTAAGAGTCGTTAAGTTTCACTGAGCTGTTTCAGATGCAAGCATGCGTCCTCCAGACCTGACTGCATCCCAGTTCAAGCATGTTTTGAAAGCTGCTTTTCATACAGGCCTCACCGAATTCCCAGCAAAAGTAAAACAGAGTAGTATTGCATTGAGTAGGCTTAGTGAAACCTGCTAAGTCCTGAAATTCTTGCAGGAGTGGGTGGCTGAAGGCACTTGAGATGCTAAAAAATGGGATAAGGCTTGTGAGTGCTTTGGCTTCAAATGGCTCGGGTTATCCTTTTGAAGAGGAGAGTCATACAAGCTGCAGTGGTTTCTCTGCGTAGCCAAACATCACTTCACTCGCATCTGGAGTATCAGTGCTTGACAAATTCTGGTGAAGAGTTAAAACATGAGTATGTATTTGCTCATTTTCTTTTACCGTCTTTTCTCTAACATCTGTAAGCCACTTGAGGTGGTGCTTTTAAGACAATCATCTCAATGAAACATGCCCTTTAATGGGTTTGCAGGGAGTGGATTCGGTTTGAGAAAATGTGGTTGTCTACTTGTAGTTTAAGAGCGCTCAGGGTAGTGGATAGGCACCCAGCCCCTTGACTCTGATACCTTAAATGACCAGTTTCCCTGTGTAAACCACCCATGGGTAATCTACTCCTCGTTGCGTGATCTTTATGCCATGTCCTGTCTCTTCAGGGTACCTGGTGTATTTCACGAGACCCATGACCATGCACCGTGCAGTGTCCCCGACGGAGCCCACACCCAGGTGAGTACCCTGCATCACATTCGAGCGTGCTGCTGTCAGGGGCAGGAAAGCAGGAGAATATCAGATCCTGCACTGGAGCTACTGACCCTCAGAAGGTACTGACCTCTAGTATTAGCTGTGCCTTCAACACAGAGAGGCTGGTCCCTTACGTCAGGGGCCCTCAGCAGAGACTGTTCCTTCAACACACCTGAAACACTGCTAGCTGCTTGGGTTAGTGGAGATGTCAGTGTGAGCCTCCAGGGCAATTTGGTGGATGAAAGCTCCTAAAAGTGTATTCTCCTGTTTCTAGGTCCTTGTCAGCTTTATCAGCGTACCATAGTGGCCTCATTACTCCAATGAAGATCCGCACAGAGACTCCAGGCAATCTGCGTTTGTACAGTGGGAGTCCGACACGCAGTGAAAAGGAGCAGGTCTCCATTAGCTCCTTCTACTACAAAGAGAGGGTAAGTACCAGACCAAAAAGCCTTTCCTAACACTTCAGCTTTTATGACCTGTATTCCTTTCATATAGCTGTAAGCATTGCTGGTAACAGAAGCTTCATATTCCTCTCAAGAAGGCATCCTTTTACAGGCAGCTCTGTAAAAATGTCACATGAATTTATCTTCTATTAGTAACTTCTTTACTGATCCTCTCTAGCATTTGACCTGCTTATTTTGATACCTCTCTACTCTGACCATCACAGTTTCCTGTCTCCCTTTGTATTACGTAGGGTTAAAATCTCACACGTGAGAAGTTGTAGTCTCCAGATAAGTACAGATAGGCAACTCTGCTTTTCTCTGCACTCCCTGATGTATGTAACTGCAAAGGGTTGTGACTCTCTGCAGCTTACTGGCAACCTCTCCTGGATTATGGGTTATATTTGGGTTATTTCTATTACAGATGTCTCTTTCAGGGATATGTGCCCCTTTGGACTGTTTTAAACAAAAATCATTCCTACATGATTCTTCAAAGATCTTCCAGTCCACATACTTCTGGCTTAGGTGTAGGTCCTGCTGTCATTGCTGTTTACAAGCAAGGCTTTGGGGGAGAGTGGGTTTGTTTCCTTCCAGGATACAGTGGGTGAGGAAGACCCATTGGTAATTGTAGGGTGGCTGTAGGGTAGTTCTGAAGCAGCTGAGGACCCGGTGTGCCCAGAGCAGATGCTGTGGGAGTAATAGGCCATGCAGCTTGCTCAGAAACAAACTCTCTGTGCTTCAGCAGGCGGTGAAGTAGCTTGCAAAAAATAGGGTAAGCTTCCACCAAGAGCCTGGGAATTCAGGGCATTTGAGTAGTTTGCCCACTGTCCGTCCCGAGGGCACTCATCTGCTGCAGCAGTGGAGAGGTTCCACCTACCCCAAGGAAAGCCAAGAGCTGTCTGCACTCTGCTGCAGTGGAGCTTGGGAACTCCTGTCCCGGGAGCAGAGGGAAAGTCAGAGCCTTGAGCTCTCATGCTTCCTGGGCACTGAAAGAGGTCTTGATTTTCCAGTAGTGCTGGACCTGACAGCTGACCCCTCTAGGACTGTGTCCTGCTTACGTGATGTGAGGTAGTCATTACACCTACCAGCCATGGGGCGAGCCTCTCTCCCCATTGCAAGCTTTGTATGGATACAGACCCCAGAAGACTCTCAGAGTCCCCGTTCTGTTTTTTTCCCCCATACAAACTTTTTGATGAGAAGAGAAAATGGTGCTGCCTGGTACAAGAATTACAGCCTGTTCTAGTCTTTGCAGGAGAGTTTATTTAAAGAGCTACCTCTGTCCTCTGCAGCGTGCTTGTCTCTGACACGCAGCTCTCTAAGATGACAGACAAGGCTAAAAATAACATGTGGAAGCAGCTTGGTGCAATTTCATGTGACCTGTCTCCCCAGCCCTTGTATTGATGGTGACAAGATTTTTGTGAGGGGGAAAAAAACGTTGAGAGAGCAAAGCATGGGTGTGGCCATGTCTGCTGAAAGCCAGAGAAAATTCCTGTGTTCCTCTTCCCCAAACCAAGCTATCTCCTCGCGTGCTGGGTTGGAAGAAGTGTAAGGGCCTAAGTGTAAGGGAGGTAGCTCAAATGCTCTTGTAGATGAAATAGTTTAAACAAAAACCAAACCAAAACAAAAAAAACAAACACAGGGAAAAAAAAAAAAAACCAACCCAGAAACAACAACAACAAAACCCACAAAAACCCCTGTATCTCCCTTCAGCAAAGGTGTTCTGATTCTTCAGGAGTTGATGTCATGGCCTCTTAGATCAATGCTGTGTATTTTTACGTCATTTCATTGTGAGGATTTTAAAAAGCCCAGACTCTAAGTCTAGTTAGTTCCTTGTTCTGGAGCTTGGATTTTATATTTGCATTAAATAAAAATTGAAATTTTGTTCTTGAAATAAATTGAAATAAACTCTCATGTTATATAACTTCAGACCCAAAACTGAATTTGTCAGCGATAACCAGGTATTTAAATCCCATGTAGCAACCACTGGCATCGCGACCATTAGCAAACAAATGGAATTTGCCCATTGCTAGACAGGAAATATGTCATGTTCCCATAAAAGCAGGGGAGCTGAAAAACAGAGATCTCCTTAGTAAACCAAAATGAAACTAAATCTGGCACTGAGCCTTTCTGTGCTCATTTAAATGTGTGTGTGTGTGTGTATATATATATACACACACAGACACATATATATATATATATATCTCTTTCTCACTTTTTATTCACACATACACACTCCTCCTTTCTTCCTCCCTCTTTTTCACTCCTCAAAAAAACTCCTCTAAAGAATAGTGAGCAGGAGAAGCTGTATCTATACTGTGGCAATGCCATCAGTGTTTCAAACCTGGATGTCTCTTAAAGGTGCCATGGCTGTGTTTTTCTCCCCCCAGTTAGAGGGTCGTGCCAGTGGGGACCTGGGGACAGCTCAGCCTTGCCTGAGGGACAGCTGTACACAGGGGTGCTGACAGCGGTGTCCTCATGCTTCCCATTGGGGAATTTGGCAGGGCCTGGAAACTGCTGCTTCTCAGGACATCCCTCAGGCTTTGCCTGCTGCCCGCCTGGTTGCAGACCTCTCAGACTCGCAGCACATGGGAGTGTCGGCTGGCAGCAGTGGCTGCCTGCAGGAGAGCAGGACTTTGTCGGGGGGCTGAGCTTAGTTCTGCTGCTTCTCCATTCTACCGAATTTCCTTCAGCTAACCCTTTTCTCCTTCTCTTGTGAGGCCTGGTGAAGGAACCTGTAGCACAAGGCTGCAGTCTTCTCCTCTCTCTTTCTGTGGGGCCCTGCAGCCAGGCTCACCCCTCGGCTCCCTGACTGCAGGGTTCTCCCAGCAGTGAGATGCAAGGGAAGGTAGAGGCTGAAGGCATGGCTGATGGTCCTGACTGCCTATCATCAGCTGGAAATAAATGTAAAATACATCACACACGACACAAATAACCTTTTTTATTGTGTTGACCCTTACAGAACTATAACAGAACTTTATTCTTCATGTGAGTGCACAGTAATGTCTTTGAGAGATTCCATTTATTGTTGCTATAATACCATGTTGAGTACTTAATGAAACATCTGCAAGTTCATAATGAAAGCCTACTTTGGAGCTATTCTGCATAGTCAATCAGTGAATTTGATTGCTCACTCAACCTGAATGAGTTCCTCAACCCATAATGACAATTTCCACATGGCCCGACCAAGTAGCAGGGTCTCCACATCCTTCCTAATATCCTGACATGTGGCTTTTATTGCTTAAAATTAAAGTGGACAGTTACAGCAGGTTCCAGTGAATGAAGTCCTGGAGGATACTGGATGTTAAAGGGATATCTGAGTAAGCAGGAGTGTTTATTTAGCTTCCTGCAGATTTCTGTGCCATGGCACTGGACAGCTGTGTTAAAAATGATGCAGTTTACACTTAGCTGCTTTCCTCTTCAGCCAAGAGGAGTAAAACTGGTTAGAGTAGGAGCCTGGCATGTGGGACACCAGGGTGTTGTCCTCTGCTCTGCTGTCAATTCATGGTATGAACAAGGTCACATGAAGCAGTTCAGTGCTTCCTGCAGTAATACAACTCCACGTGGAAGACTTTATTCAGATTTGTGGTTGCCGAAGTCTTCCAGAGAGGCTGGTGTGGGGCACAGACACAGCAGACCTTGCTTAGCCAGGGCCGTAGGTGATGTTGTATAGTACAATTGTGTGTGGATGAAAGGGGGGATCGTGGTTTGCAACTGTTTGTTGTGTAACGGAACCACTGGAAACAGTATCTTTTACTCTGCTGGTTCAGGGCACTTTTCGTTTCGGTTTATTTACCTTTGTCTTTAATTTTCTTGGTGTCTTTCTTCCCTTTTCCTGGGTATAACGTTTTCACATACAGATGTCTCCTCGCTCTGCCCGGCGACGTTGGTCCATACAAGCAATTAACGACTTCCCGGTACTGTGCGCTGTGCTAATACTGTCCTTGATATAACCCTGTCTTCTGCCCAAGGGCCCAAGAATAAAATGCCACCTGCCTGCCTTTGAGTAACCTGCACAGAGGTGGGGGACTTGCACTCCACACAGGGCCTAGGACTTCAGTAAGAGTGAATGCACGTATAAGTGGGCAGACACTAGTTTGCAGGGTACAAATATTGACCTACAACATGCCTATTTTACCTGGCCTAGCAGTCAGGAAAGGATGCCAAGGGGTAGTTTGAAGTGTAAGAAAAGATCAACTTCTAAGAAACAGAGAGTGCACTGCAGAGGAGCTGAATGATTATTACACATCATCAACCAACTGATGAGACTGACATTAGAGCACCTCATTTCTGAAAAAGATGAAACCTTGCTGGGGAGGGAGCATCACTTAAGAGCTGTGGAAGAAACAAACTGGTTGAGTGGCTGACAATGATCTGTCATCTCATTAAAATGAGCTGCCTATTCTCAGTGCAATGCACCATGAAGTCTTATTTCCTGGAGCAATAAATAGAATTTCTCCTTAATTTGTGATCTTCTTCCAGCCCTTGGAATCGCACCACCCTGCATTCAGTTCGAGTGGTTGCACTTCCAACCACCCTGGCAGGTACTCCCTCCTCCCAGCACCTGCCCTTCCGAGACTGCTTTGACAGTCGTTTTCCATTAGTCAGGTCCACATGTCCCTCAAGCTTGAACATCATTCATGTGAAGATCTTGATGATATCAGCATTGCTCAAGCTGTGCTGTAGATTTGGGCAATTACTATCTCATCACTCATCTGCCAACCATAGGCAAAGCTTAGAAAACTCCATTTCAGTTTAAAGATGATCTCTTTAGGTCCGTTTTTCTTAATGTCTGTGTGAACAACTGTTTTTTCACAGCTGCTGTCCTTCACGCTCTCTCTTCATAAGGCAGCAGGGAATAAAATAGAATCCTGTAACACCTAATTTAACTTGGTATAATAGGATCAAGCCTTCCTAATTACAACAGCTCTAGGACTATCCTAGCAAATGGTAGGTGAAAGAAACCAGAAGTAATTTACTTGAGTCCATCAAGGCTTTTTGCAAAGAGCTAATAAAGAAATGTGAGCAGTGAAGACAAGAAATGAAGTTCTGTCTTAGATCAGGAACAGTCTGAAAGAAAGAAAACCAAGCAAGGAACTTGCCAGCTTGTGGTGTGGTAAATTGTGGTTTACAAAGGGCCACAGTTTAATTCCCTTACCACAGGCTTGGAAGGAAGAGCAAGTAGTGATGTGATAAAGTTATAATTTTGTGTAATGTGTACTTAATAATGATCCATGGATTAGTCCAAGCCTTGAAGGATTGATTGTGGATAACCTTTGGAAGAGGCTGGTCATGCTCTCTAAAGTGGGCACTAGTGCCCAAGGCAAAGACGCAGGCATGCACGAAGAGAGGTGTGGATTATTTGTGCAGACCAGGTGCCTGCCTTCTGGAAGAAGAGCTCAGCATTGCTCAAGGTGCTCAGGGAAGCAAGAGCTTAGCACGTCTAGAAGAAGAAATAATTCCTCCTTCTTTCTAGGTAATGACTAGCCTCCACTTCAGAAATGCCTGTGATTCAGGGCAGGTGCCAGCTATTAATTGATGGAAGCTATAAAGAAATATTCCTGTTGTGGGGCACTTGATTCAAAAGTGCCTCGGATTTTTTAGCCCCTTTGTGGAAGGTGCCTGGTAGTGTGGGAGATGCTGGAAATAGTAAATGTTGATTATTTTGAAGAGAAAATCCAGGCAGTTCTGCATGACCTGCATGGGGGAGTTAATCTGTAGGCAGTTGTTCAGAATAAAGGAGCATAGCTTTCTGCAGGGAGGCAGCAATTTTAAAATTTTATTTAAAAAAAATAATATTAGAAGCAGCTTGAACCTGACTTTGAGCAGGTTTAACTCTTTATTTTGTAAATGCCTTACTGCAGCTTAATCTTTGGCATCAAGTGTGTTCCCTTCTGTCTGCAACCTTTTCCTTTGCCCTACTAACACCAGTTTATACCAGGAACCGTGAAATTTTGCATATGCTTATGCGAAACAGGCACGTTACATTTCACGACGCTACTTACAGCACTGCCTGCCTCAGCAGGATCCAAAGACACACACACCCAACTGTTCAGCATCCTTTCCAAGCAGGCATGCAGTGTTTTGTAACTACTTCTGCTGAGTATGCAGTGATGATGGTGGTTGCTACGAAGCAGTTGGTGGCTTATTCTTGGGCTATCTGTTTCTACATGTAACCCATTTACTGCCATCGTTATCACCTCAGATTGCAGCAAATTACAGCCTTGGGTATGGTAGTGCAGGTGCAGGCTGGCTTTTTTAGTCATTTGTTCAGTGCTGTTCCCTGCTGTCACCTCCAACCCCATGATTGTCATAAATGCTCTGGTTTCTTTCCTTCTGGTGCTCTGAGGAACTGATGAGTCTTAATTTACTGTCGCTGTAGATATTTTCTTTCTTTTCTTCCTCTCCTTAAACTCTCGGGAGCAGCTGGGTAGACGCAGTTCTCCTTGGCATGGATTCTAGGCTGCAGAAAGAGCTAGAAATGTCAGGGGCAGTGCAGAAGACCTGTCTTTGACCTTCAGCTGTCAATAGTTAGCTTGGTGCACGCATGTTGATTTCTGCTTCAGCTCCAACCATTATGTTCCCTGCTCCCCCTCGTGACCTGTGCTCCAGCCCCTAGGAAGAGACTTATTTTCTGTTCTACCATAATGCCCGTGAGCCTCAATGACGCCTTTCAATAACACCGTAGTGGGAGCTTCTCCTGGGAGAAGAGGTGAAGCAGAAGGGAGAGAGGAACCTTGTGGTGGACCTTGGCCAGACAGACCCAAGCTAGAGCTCTCCTTGCCTCTGGTAATCCCTGTTCGAAGTGCTCAAATACTGCCTGGAGGAGAGCTACTCCAGTAATTAATGCCAGCAATTACTTGATTCAAAGTAGAGCTTCTGCTGTCAGTGGTGATGAGCTTTACCTCATCCATGATGGTTCCCATACTTCTGATCATAGTTTTTTCTAACACTTTGTTGCTGTAGCTGAGGCAAACCTGAATTGCAAAAAAACCCAGACATTTTTAATGGTGACTCTACATGTGGCTTTATGATTTTCTTCTGTCACAGCTCGAGGGCCAGGAAGTAGTGGTCATGGAAGTGTAGTACTGGCAGGGCATATGGCCATCGACTGACTCTACTCCAGGAGTTGCACCAGTATTATGCCGAATTAGGGCTTCCCATTTTGCCAGTGAATAAGCAGTGCTAAGAGGAAGAAAACAGGACAATTTTGTTGTGAGTCCAAGTTTTCAGGGGGTTCTGATACGTTTAGTGTCTTCATTTGTCTGGTGATATGCTAACAGCAAGCAGTGGAAACCATTCATGGGATCTCTTTTTCATTCTCATCCTCATTTTGTTGTCATTCTCCTCCAAAAAAAAAGTGACTGAATTACTTGTGGAAAGTGATATGTGTTGTCCATGTTTCTAGTCTTTGAAATGCCTGTTGGGAGGCTTCTTCAGTCCGCTCCTGCAGAGGGCCGGAGCCGGTTGAATCTATTCCCGATGACGGGGCAGAGAACCTGCCTCGGTCGTAGGGAACTCTCCATCGGCTGCGAGTCCTGCGAGCAGCTGGCTTACAGATGGTCAGGAGGTGGCAAGTTGCTCTCCAAATTACCTGCCAACCTCTAGAAGCCCTTGGTGACAGACCTGCAGAATGTGGTTCTGCGTCTGCAAGCCTGGGTTCAAATACCTGCTCAGACAAAGCACAAATAACAGCTTTTGTTGAGAAGCCTGGTAACCCATCAGGACAGTGCCTGAGCTCTTGCCCTGATGGCATGTTGTTGTGCTGAGGCTCCCAAGCTTGGCTCAAGTATTGTTTTTGGCAGCATCAGCAGCTCCTTGCTGCACCTAGGAGACAGCATTTAGCTGCCCTGACAAGGAATTGAGGTACAGGTGCCACTGTTATTTGGGAACCTTGTAATAATATAGCCCACATCCTTCAGCAGGGGAAGAGTAGCTACATTTTTAGGTGTTATTAAAAGAGGTATAGTCTGCCTGACGGCAAGAAAGCCAGAGCTGATCCAGACAGTGCCTTGGTTAGGAGCTGATGGACTGAAGAGAGTTTGGTCTCCCACCTGACCACGTTCTAGCCACCTTCCACTGCACAGCTCTTCTGACCTTCAGAGTGATGTAGCAGATAAATACTGCAGACAAATTCTGCTTGGATGAATTAGGACTTGAGGGGACGTGGCAGAGAACAGGATCATGCCCTAGTCAGCCAGCTTTTCCATAGCGCTGAATGCTGACAGCCCTGTTCCCACCAGCGTTTGGCACCTCTGAATATTGGGCAGCATGCACACCCTGCTCCTCTTTACTCTGGGGAGTGGTGGAAGACCAGGGGAACTGGTGATGCTCTGTCACGTGGGCATCCCTGGAAAAATCCACCTTCACCTCCTTAAAGTCTGAAACGCCTTCTTCACTTACTGTCAAGCCTGTGCTTGGGCCATTGAGCGTCGGTCACCCAGTGTCCAGAGTGACTTCAGGAGCACATCCTTTTTGATTCTTGTGGCATGTGCTAGTAGTATGCTCAGCATGGCAAGACCTCCTCAGCACATTGGCCTAAACTTGGGCCAGGCAGGCAGTGAAGGAGCAATTAATTTCTTAAGGTTATCAGTTTTTTTTTTTTTTTTAAGGGCATTTTGTGTCTGTGATAAGCCTGCCCACGTTCTCACAGGGCTGCATGATCCTGGTCAAAGGCAGTTTGGCACCCAGCCATCCCGGAGCTGGCCTGACATCCACAGTAGAGGTGACCCTGCTTGCAGGCCAAAGACTTGCCCTGCCTGTAGCCCAGCCTGCTCTTTAGGAGCACCGATGTGTTGCATGTGTGAGCTCTGCCTGCCTAGCAGAGCCATCAGCACAGGGCTTTTTTGCTGGCCCCTTCAAAGGGGCTGTTAGGCTTCAGATAGGGGTGTAGGAAGCCCCACCACAATGGCCTCAGGACACCCTCCATAACAGTACCACCAGGAGACACTTCTGCGTAGGAGCATGGGCTCCGTGTGTCAGTGAGAGAACACGCCACAGGGGAGCAGCATTGCAAAGCGTCCTTCGCTGCGCTTAGGAGCCCTGCGTAGCAGCCAGTGCTTCCCTCGGTAGAGCTCCAGTGCCTTCTGCTTGTCGTGCTGCTGCACATCCTCTCATCCCCTCCTCCTCGCCCTCCTAGAACGAGGAGCTGGAAGAGGCCAGGATACCAGCCAAATACTCTACAGTGTTTCATACAGCCAAGGTAGCTTTATGCAGCTTGGCGTTAAGATGGCCTCTGTGTCTATTTTGGGGAGTATTTGGGAATCTTGGCTTCTTGGTTTTTTTCCCTTGTGTTGATTCCTCTCCTTTCTTCTCCCCCCACCTTGTGTCCTGAGCCAGCTGTAAGTAGCTGTGAGCATGATAGCTAAGGATCCTTGCTAGGAAAACTTGGGCCCTGCTTTATCATCTGCCAGTTGTTCGTTTGAAGCTGTTGATAAAGCAGGAGGTGGGAGCCCTGTCCTGGCGCTAAACAGGGGTGTACTCAAACACTGAAAGAGGAGACCAAAAGAAACAGTCTGGAGCTGTCAGCTTGCTCTGAAGCTAAGGGCAAGCAGAAGCTGCCTCCCACATGTCTCTGTGCTGATGTTGGCTGAAGTCAGCGGTGGGCTGTGTGCAGAGGGTTCCCAGACCAGACCTCTAATGAGAATGATAATTGAACTGTCCTCCTGCCAAACCTGCCCAGGTTTGATTGGCATCCCGATGCTGATTTGTTCTTTTATTGGCTTTCACAGGGGAACTCACAAAATACTTTTTGAGTGAGTTTGACCTTGAGCTCGCTGCCTTGACCTGCTTTTCACTTCCTACAGATGGAGATGCTTGTTCTCCTGGGCATGTCATGGATGTTTTCCAGGGTAACACAGAGCCTTCTGAAAGGCAGGTTTGGGTGCTGCTTGCATTATTCCTGACCCTAGTGCTTTGTTCCCTGGCCCAGGAAGCCTGCTGTCCTCCTCCCCAGTAACACATCGCCATTTGTTCTGCAGAAATCAAGGAGGTGGAAAAGCAAACGAGAAGGGACAGATGCCAACAACCGACCCATCAAAGCTGCTGGGAAAGTTATTATCCAGGATATTTCCTGCTTGCTACCTGTCCACAAGCTGCTAGGAGAGCTCTACATGTGAGTACAGGCTGGCATCCTTTCCCAAATGAAAGCAGCCATCTTTGGCATTGCTGTGCTTTAATCCTGAAATCAGTCAGCACTGATCTTTGAGTTTCCTTACCTTATTCCTCTGTTCTTGCCTTGCTGCTTTTTTACGGTATCCTTCTCTGCCTGTGAGAGGGGACTTGTCTCCTCTAAATCTGAAGAGTGTGATGGAAGAAATCTGTGATGGGGAATTGTACACAGAGTTTGAACCGGTGCTCCAGCATCATCACTGCAGGTTCAGATTTTCGTCAGCTAAAGAGAAGTTATAAGTACAAATTCTCTCAAATCTCATGTAAAACTCCACACTTAAATGCACAAACTTGAAAATCCCAATAAATGCACCTTCTCATACTATAAAACTGTTATTAGCTCATAAGGCTTTTTAATTTCAGAAGTGTTTGTAGTGCTCCATTCACTTGGAGACTTGGTTATACATGACACAGTCTTGCGAGTTCTTCTGCTTTAATGGAAAGAATGGAGAAGTTCTGTTTGTTTTGGTTTGTTTGGTTTTGTTTTTTTTTTTTTAAACAAGGAGCTTCTTTTTCCAAACTGTCTAATTCAGATAGTTACAAAATCTCTGTTCCTGAATTTTTGCTTCCTTAGCTTTGGTAATACTATCTGGTCCTTCACAGAATTTCTAGTCTATGGACATTCAGGGAAGAAGCAGGCTTCGCTTCTTAAAGGAGAGGGAGGAAAAAAGAGAGAAGAAATCTTCCTTCTCTCTTTTCTATATTATTAAGAAGAATGTTCTTTAAAAAGACCTGTTAGACCTTTCTTCTCTGGATATCTCATGTGTAAACAGCCTGACCCTTTTCCATTTGCTGTAAGATCTTAAGCAGTAAGTGTGTCAGGTGTCTCAGGAAGATTTCTGGTGATAAGCAGGAAAGCCCACATGGGTTTCCTCAGCCCATCTCGCCAGCCTCTCGGAGACTCCCCGGCAGGTGCGTTATCCTACTGGGGAACAGGCTGAAGACCAGCCTGCTTCTCCACAGCGTACCGCCATCTCCCTTCAGGTCAGTCAGAGCAGACCAACAGGCTGAATGGGAACAGGACCATGTAACTGATGGCACCTGGTTCTAGGGACAAGAATGAATCTTGGCTTGGTGGTATCCTGGCACAAGTTTGGTCCGATATCTCCTTGGAAGCAGTGCATCTTAGGATCAATCCCAGCTAGTCTGGAGCTGGACTTGATGTGCAGTGTGTTAGGGAAGGTGAATAGTGGGAATTGCCAGAAGGATGGCAGTGATCCCTGAATAACAGGGGAGGAAGGGATGGGATCCTGGTCACACTCACAGGCGCATATTGATCTGGAAGTTCTGGGCTACTCGCTGCTGCTAGTACCATTTTCCCCCCATCCCTCCCCACCTTTATAGGTAATGTGCCAACCAGAGCTGAACTATCTCCTTTCTTTTTAGACTGAATGTGAATAATATCCAGGAGACTTGCCAGAAGAACGCTGCCTCAGCCTTGGCTGTGGGACGGAGGGATCTCGTACAGGTATTACGTCAATCAGACTTCTTCCTTAGCATGCTGTGCTACCCTCAAATAGTTCGTGCTGTCACCTTGGTACCCCAACAGCCACCTGGGTTCAGGAGTTGTTCCAGGGAGTCTCTGGTTGGTGAACTGAGGCCTGTGGAACAGCCACGGAGGTGGTCTCTACCTCATTGACTCTTGGTGTCGAGAGATTCCTTCCCAGGGGTGCAAGCAGATTGTGTTATGCCCCTTGCCAAACTGAGTGAAGCACATTTTTCAGGGAATTCCTGCAGCCAAAGCAAGGAATGCAGCCTACTTTTGAGTCAGCAAATAGAGTAACAGTGCACACAGTTGCCTAGCTGCTGTCAGCATTTTGATCGGTGATTTTGTCTTACTTATGTAATCGTTCCCGTTGTTTGGTATTCGTCTGCGCTGGCACTGGGTGCTAACTGCAGCTAGGTTCTCCCCAAGAGAGTCTGAGCCCAGGGACCCAGCCCCAGAACAGGCCTGGCCACTTACCTTCAGCTAGCAGTAGGAGAAAAATGGCTATTTTGGCCCATCCTTTTCCGTGTGATTAGTCCATCATAACAGGGAGAACATTTGACAGGACTCAGGAGTGCCCGAAAGAGATGGGAGCGGGCTGGCACTGCCAGAGAGGAGCCTGTGCACTTCTCCTGAGTGTTTGGCTCTTCCTAGACCTGGGCAGGGCACATGCATAGGCTTACCCGATCTAAGCAGAAGCAAACTCAAGCTGTTGTCTTGCTTCTTGGTGGGTTCTGCTAGACCAGGAGAGAGAAGGTACGTCTAGTTCCCCTTTGTCTGTGCTTCATATTGCTGTCTGGTTTGCCCACGTTGGACCAGAGCTTGGGTGGAATAACTTCTCTCTGGCTTCACAGTGAGCAACTGTGGGACTACTGTCAGGTCTGTTAGATAGACTATTCTTCTTCAAAGTTTAACCCAAACTCAAAGTAAGTGGGACAGGGAAAGCTTTGGGTTTGTGTTACTCTATATATTATTTGTGACACAGAGGCTGAAACTGTTCCCTGCTGCCAGGAAAAAGGGAAAAAAAGCAGCAAGCTCCATTATTATCTGTCTGTGAGTGAATTTGTGCACACCTATGCCCTGGGAGTGTGGTTATTTCTAATTGCAGCTTTGATGCTCTTCCTTCCTGTCTGCCAGGTTTGGTCACTGGCTATGGTAGCCACTGATCTCTGTCTTGGACCGAAGTCTGACCCAGATTTGGAGATACCTTGGGCACAACATCCATTTGGACGTCAATTACTGGAGTCCTTGTAGGTGTCAGAATGCCGGGGAGGGGTAGGGCAATGGCTGCTGAAGCAGAGCCCTCCATAACTATGTACGTTGTATGGTATCATTTCAGACTTGGAACAGTGCTTCAGCTTGTATTTTTTTCCTCTCTCAAGCCTGAGATGCATCAAGAAGGGAAGCTGTAAATGTGTTTATGACATGCAGGAGGCAGCATTTGGCCTCCCATCTAGCACCCAGGTCGTCTTTGGCTAACATTGAGCAATAGGCCAGGTGCAGTTGGAGCTCTGCTTTCCAGCATGCCCACAATGCCTGATTTGGAGATTTTGGTTTTCTGCTCCCCACCTCCTAAATGAGTGTGTTGGTGCAGCTGATTTGTTCACCTTCAAATTCACTGTTGCCATATAGCATTACTGGGAAATCATTCCAACTGGTCTCAAAGCCAAGTGTTAGTTGGAAATGTCCTCATGCTAGTGGGTCTGTTCAGGAGGGGACATAACTAGTAATTGATATTATCTGTTGATATACCCTATTTGGAGGCACAGGATTTGTGTGGTGTACTTTGCATGCTTGACCTAGCTCTTTCCTGCTGTCTGGCAGCAGTGGGAGGGGAGCACAGGTTGTTCTTCGTCACTCTCAGTCTTCAGAGCAATCCAGAAACTTCATAGCCATCCAGAAAACCTGTGGTGGCGTTTTGGCTTGAGATCTAGATGCAGGATGCTTGCATATAGAGGGTTTTGTCAAAAAGACGTTGTGGCTGGGGGCGAGTCTAATGGCTCCACTTTACATCCAGTTAAAATCAGTTCTGTGGACATTGTTCCTGAAGCTGCGCAAACTTAGGATAATCAGGCCACAAGTACTGCTGGATTCCCAGAGCTCCCATCTTTCTCCTGCCTGTTAGGCCACGAGTGTTTTCAGAGGAGGACTTGGCTCCTCAAAGGTGTGATGGAAAAGACAACCCAGTCCTGCAGAGCACACATGCCTCCTGTGGGCAGTAATGTGACCCAAATCGATTTACACAACAGGCTCGAAATTAGTTGCCCTGGAGTCTCGATGCTTTTGCCACTAAACTCTCTGCCCAGTCTCATACTGCCTGTCTTTTTCATTTCCCAGGCTGGCTCATTACTCGCAGCTCCATGATGTGCAGACCCTGGCCATGCTGTGCAGCGTGTTTGAAGCCCAATCCAGGCTACAGGGGTGCCCAAACTCCTATGGCCCCTTTCCTCAGCGTGCCTCCAACCTGGCCTCCCACAGCCGATATGTACGACCACCATTTCTTTCCCGTTTGTCTTGGATATCTTTGAACATCTCTCATGTAGATGACATGATTTCCTCTCCTTTCCCCCTCAACAGCCGAGCTTTACTTCCTCTGGCTCCTGTTCCAGCATGTCAGATCCTGGACTTGGCACCGGAGGCTGGAACATAGGTACCGAGACCTGGGTAGTAAATAGAGGAATCTGCCTCCTTTCTGGCCTAGGTTTTAGATGGCTCCTGTGGTGGGGAAAGAAGGGAGTTAGTACTGGCTGTGATTGCAGATGTGCTCTGCCAGAGCAGCTTTCCGGGATTTGGCCGATGTGGTGTGACTTCATGGCTGGAAGTGAGCAGGGCTTGCAGTAACTGTGTCGACGCTCCAGCAGTCCTGCCCCTTCTGAATTCTTAGCGTGCTGTCCAACTGGGAGAAACTGTTACAAATGCCCTACACACACCGAGCTAGGCCCCTGGGTCGCAGTGTTAACCCAGAGCCAACAGCTCTCACTGCTGCCTTTTCCAGTTGGAGAAAAGTAAAGAGAGAGACCAGTTTGTACCATTTTGTTTCCAGCTGGCTATAGCAAGCACTCGGGGTGACTGCTTCGATGCTGCCTGGTGCCGTAAGCTTTCCACAGCCCTAGCACTTTGCACAGTTTGAGGCTGTTATCCGTGCTGACTACTGATAATTTCATGTGCCTGGAAATGGCTCCCAGGATTAGCTGCTCCATCATCTCCCCCAGGGATTGAGGTGAGGCTGGCTGGCCTGCAGTTCCCTGGGTCCTCCTTCTTGTCCTTTTTGAAGACAGGAGTGACATTTGCTTTACCCCAGTCCTCAGGCACCTCTCCCAGTCACCATGACCGTTCAGCGATTATCGAGAGTGGCCTTGCAGTGTCATCAGCCAGCTAATTCCACAGGGTTCTGGGGAAAAAGCAATGTTGTGCTTTCTCCTGCCACTGGAAAACCAGCAGCAGTTGGGAAGGCTGGGTTCTCGGTGGCATGAATACCTGCGGGCCTAAGGACATTTTCTACTGAGCTGTGAGGGTGTCAAAGACAAGTCACTGTTAAGGGCTCCAGTGTCAGAGTTGAAGCTGTTGGCTGATTCCTAGTGATATACATGGCCTTGGGGCAGCATCAGCCCTGTTAGCACCAAAGCTGTAACTTTTCAGTGCGGTATCAAGGCATCTGTGACATGGGGAAGAGTGGAGAATGGGGGTTAATGGAGCTGATGTTGTCTTGTAGCTGTTATTAGCAGTCTTCTCCCTGCCCCCAGGGCAATACCTTACATACAGAGGCCCCTTTACGTAACAGCAGCCCTGGTGATGAGAGTCCTCCCTGTTTAGGAAAGAGGAGCCCAGGCCTGCCAGGGATAGCGTTCCCAAGCAAATTCCATTGGATTGATTCCCTGGATACTTTTTGTCTAAAGTGGAAGGCAAAAGGGATTCCTCCATGTTAGATTTCTCTGCCTGATGATCCCCATTCTCATCCTGTCACCAGAAGTGCAGTAGGACCACTGGCAAGTAGAGTTTTCTGAGGCAGGGCAGTGCTTGTAGGAATGCAGAAGGTCATATGACCATGTCTTGGAGAGAAAACAGGGGTGTGTGAACATGTGGTCTTCCATGCCTCCTTCCCCACCCCGGTTTTGACGAGGTTGTGCTCGTGAGTGCTGTGCTTTCTGAGGTATGCTCACAACCTTTTGATGCTTGCAGCAAACAAAGACACGGAGCAGGCCTCCACTCCCTGGTGCGAGTCTTCTCCGGATGACTTCCGCTACGGAAACCTAATGTATCCTGATCATCGGGAGCGTGAGAAAGACCAGCATGAGAAAAACAAAAGGTAGGTTATAGCGTGCCTCGGGGGCATTCAGGGATGCGTAACTCTGTGCCCAAGTCAGCTGGAATTCTGTAGCCAGGTCTCTGTTGATGCTATGAAAACTGGAAGGGAAGTCGCATGCCTACTCCTAGACCTTTTCATTCAGATAGTCATTTGGAGAAGCTTCATACTGCAGATCAACTCTGCTGGGATTGCCTAGGATACATCTATAAGTGGCCGCGGTGGGGGCCCCAGGAGGTGGTCCACGCATTTGTCACACCCTTGAGCATAGAACAAGTGAAGGCCAGACTAGTTAGTGTTCAGCAGTGTTTCAGCAACACGTGGGAAGTAATCTGCTGCTCTTCTAGCGATGTGAGCTGGTTGCATAGCCATCACTGGGAAGAGGATTATAACTAGAGTCTCAGAGAGTCAATCAGGTGGATGACAGTGCTGTTTGTTCCTCTAGGCTCCTGGATCCTGCCAACACTCAGCAATTTGATGACTTTAAGAAGTGCTATGGAGAAATCCTTTATCGCTGGGGTCTGCGAGAGAAGCGGGCTGAGGTTCTGAAGTTTGTCTCTTGTCCTCCTGATCCCCACAAAGGAATTGGTGAGTGCCTGCTTCGGTCAGCTGTGCATGCCTGGGAAGAGTCACGGCTCTGCCGCAGGGGCTTAGGAACATGCAGTCAGCAGGTGGGATGAAAAGTGTCCATCGATCTGCCCAGACGTTAGCTCTGCCAGCAAATGGTTTTAGCTTCTTCATAGCTCTGGGTGGAGATGAGGCTTGCAGATTCAAGGTTCAAGGGCTTTGTAGATTATAACAGCTCTCCAGCAAAGCTGGAAACGCACATACTGCTACGCGAGCAATGTTCAGCTCTTTATGCTGATGGCTGTTCTTTATTCCCTCTGAATAAGAGCCCAGACATGCACTGTCCTAATCTCTGATTCTGGGCTGAAGTGTCCTTATATAGTGCATGCGTAAAATTGCAAGATCTCTAACTGTGGGTGAGCCAGCCAAAAAATAGGCAAAATAGAACGTTTCTCCCAAAATATTGCCAGCAGCATTTCTCCCAAAATATTGCTCAGAACTGCCACTTAAGGACAGCTTCTATCTCCTTTCTAGGCCTCTGGGAAAAGATGCACTTAACCTGGGAGGGGAGAAGTGGGTGAGAGATGCCAGAGAAGCAGCGTTTGCTTGCTTAGCTCTTGCTACAGTCTCACCTTGTCACCAGGGACGACTCCTGGGGAGTAACTGGAGTGAAAATTGGTGACTTCAACTACTGCCATTGCCCCTCCATGGCTAATAGTCACGACACTGATACAGCATGCATTGAGTGCGCTCTGTGCTCTCTCCGTGATGAGAAACAAAGGCTGTTCTCGTTTGCTCGTAGTTACATTTCATAGTGATGTGAGGCAGGCGAGACCAGCTCACGACACTGATACAGCACGCATTGAGTGCGCTCTGTGCTCTCTCCATGATGAGAAACAAAGGCCGTTCTCGTTTGCTCGTAGTTACACTTCATAGTGATGTGAGGCAGGCGAGACCAGCAGGAAGCCTTCATCTCCGCAGCATGTGTCAGCGTGTCCCAAGCTAGAAATCTGACACACGTTCCCAGCCAACAGCAGTTTAGCCGTCGGGGGAATCGGTGGGCCAGTCTGTGCCCCAGCACGCCAATTGCCCATGTCTTTGCTCCCGTATGAAGACCGAACCAAGACCTCTATAAGATACCATTCTCCCACTGTGAAGGAGATTTGAGGCAGATCTCTTGGGCAGTGGGTTCGGGGGACTCATCTGTCGAACAGCGGGGCTGTATTCAGGATTTCTTTGTCCACGATTCTGCCGGCACTAATTGTCTTGCTCTCTGTTTCTTTCCTCTGGCCAGAGTTCGGTGTGTACTGCAGCCACTGCCGCAGCGAGGTGCGCGGCACCCAGTGTGCCATCTGCAAGGGCTTCACCTTCCAGTGCGCTATCTGTCACGTGGCAGTGCGAGGCTCCTCTAATTTCTGCCTGACCTGTGGACATGGAGGCCACACCAGCCATATGATGGAGTGGTTTCGCACCCAGGAGGTGTGTCCCACGGGCTGTGGATGCCACTGCCTGCTCGAGAGCACCTTCTGAGCAATGGTGACAGCAGGGCACCCGTGAACTGGATTTAATATTTAATTCCCAAGCCATGTTGAATCAGTTCTGCTCCACAGCGTCTGGAGGAGATGCCACAGGGAGCTGAAGCAGGACGTCCTGGCGGTGCGTTGCAGTGACGTTTACAAGTGCTTCCAGTATTCCTACACTTCCCAGGTTGCTTTCAGACTGATTTGACCAAACTCCTTGTGTCCATTGCTGGCAATGGATGCCAGACCAGAAAAATTGCTCTCCTGCAGAAGGATGTGTGAATATTGGCTAGTCTCCATTGGGATGAGGAGGTGTTAAAAACTCCTTTGGAAAGGGCTCGCCTGGCAGAGCCAAACTCATTCCAGCTACGTAGTGTCTTTCCAGATGCCTCTTAACAGCGGCTCAAAGTGAGCAAAATAGTCGTCTTTGCACAGTTAAGGCAGAAATAATTCGCAAATAACAGTGAGCTCTAAAGCCGAACTGTAAACTGTGCTCGAAGAGCAAATGGTCCATGGGACTGTGCTCAGAGTTACTTTTGGAAGCAACAGGGTCCTTATTTTGAACGGCTGTTTACATCGTTTAGATTACCCCATAAAGCAAGAGAATGAAACTACATTTTTCAGGATTACTTCCTAAATAGCTTCCTAGTCACTGGTCGGTGTCTGCGGCTGGTGTGAAAAGCCCAGCTGTGCGCCCAGGGTCACTAGGATTAGTTGCTTTCTTCCAGCAGTTTTAGTACCACTACTCTTAAGGTGTCTTCGTCTCCTGCTCTGACCGGGTGATATAATGCACTTTAACTTGCCTGTCCCTGCCTTCTCAGGGACACGTCCTGGTGACTGGGAAAGGCATCTGCCTTTTGAGTTTGGGATCCACACAGTGTTTCCATGGATGGTGGCATCTGAGGGCATTTCAGAAAGCCTTTGCTTCCTTACTGAGAAAACACAAGAAGGACGCTTACTCCGTGCAACTCCTTTTGGCTGTTTTCTCCAGGCTCTACGGGGGGAATCAATGAATAATTTGAGATTTGCTACGGGTGTGCTTGAGTGACGAGGCTCCTGAGCCTTGGGGAAGCAGGAATTTCTAGGGGAAAAGGGGCTTTGGAAGGGTGGTGGGATTCACGGGAGGCAAAAGGTTTGTGCCTTTTCTCCCTGTGGAGCTTCAATTGGAGAATGTACCGGATTGATCCGTCTGTTCGGGGCTGTGCCCGCTGGGCGCTCCCATCCTGGGGACGCTGCTGTGCCACCGCCTACCTGGTTGTGCGCACGCCCTGAGCACGCAGCCTGTGCCTCTCCTGAGCAGGCTTCAGCCTGAGCTTTGGTTTTGGGCAAATGTGCGGTCAGGGATGAGCCCGCTGGGGTTACCCCCCACCCTGTGCCGGCGCTGATCCCTTCCTCCCGCGCTTGCCTGCCGAGTAGGGCCACGTGCCGTGTCCGCTCCCAACCTTTGTGCTAACTCGGGCTGTGGGATCCTGCTGTGGAATAAACAGATGGTGTATCTTAAACATTAAAACATTAAAATTATTTTTTTAAGTGCTGTTCTGATAGAACTTGGTGTCACTGTGCTAGTTCTCCCTCTGTGGGGAGCCT
>NW_009216258.1:0-222 GCF_000690835.1 Fulmarus glacialis
CAAGCCTCCCTCCGATCTCCACCATCGGGAAAGATTGGGCAGCACACATGTCAGCATTGCAGGGCCAGCAGTGACGTGGAAGCCACGGACACAACACATTCGATCAATATGATCAGGTTAATGCCACTTTATTACACAGCTTTACTTCAATTTATACGTAGTTGTCATAAGCACGCCCCCCAACACACAGCTCCCATAGGCTATCGCAATAATTCACACGCT
>NW_009216259.1:0-6374 GCF_000690835.1 Fulmarus glacialis
TCCCCGGTACCCCAGCCTGCCCCGGCCGGCGTGTCTGGTCTTGCTCGTCCTTACCCCACCTCCCGATGCTCCCTTAGCGTGTCCCCTCAGCGGAGGGCTGTGCAAGCCGGTTCCACGCGTGGCAAGGCACAGACGCACACAGACACGGCAACCCACAGACACGGCTGTACTGGACTTGCACAGCTACCGTGGCATCCGAACGGCCCCACGCCAGGGTTGCCTGACTGACCGGGCACTGAGGTTCGGCTCGGGGTGGAAGCTGCATCTATGAAAATGTAAAGTACTTGGCACGTAGTACGGGTGTAAAAAAGTCACAGCTCTTCTTCAAACTTCCAGTCAAAGATAAATTCACTGCACTAGGTAGAAGAAAAGGATACTGCCATTTATAGAAACATCGCCTAAATTCCTTATTTTCATCATTAAAACAGTTTTCCAGCCTTTATGTGGCACCACTATGGCTTTAAACAGTATAATCAATTCATCAGAGAGACAACTGAGACATTTACAAATACTGATTGTCTTAAAATGTTACTTAAAATCTCGATTTTATGTACTTAAAACCTGTAGCTTCTCATTACTCCCACGCACTGTGATACCTTACAAGAATTTTAAACTTCTTCCTTTTTTAAGGATTTACTCCTCAACATTTATCAGTGAGGTACGGTTAAAATTCATGACATTTTTTACCTTCATCGGGTTTTCCCCCCCTTTTTTTTAAGGCATCTGATCTTGTCAACATTTTAAGACTGTTACATGCAAAAGTATGCAATCTCCATAAACACTCCAGCATTACCATTTTTTTCTTATTATTTCATAATTGTCAGGTAATCAATCCGTGCCTTTGCGTGCACTAAACAGTAAGAGGTGCTACAGTCACATGTATGTCGCCCAACAGTAAATTCAAAATCAGCTGTGGTGCTAGCAGCCTTTGAGTTTCCCATATTCAACTGTATCTATTGCTTATTAACAGTTTCTCTAGAATAATAATACCTAGGGTATACCTGTAGTGCTTTTCTTGCACTAGTTTGGTGCATTGTCCTTTTTCTGCATACTAAGATGTCAGATACTATGAAAATAAGTTATTTGCAATGTTAGACCCATGCTACTTTGAAGTTAAGACTGTTGTTGCCAAACCATTTCAGCCCCCAAGGGTAGCAAATAAAAAGGACGACAGCAGAAAAAGGAAAAACATTCCTCCTTGGAAAACAAATCCTCCTCTGACTTTGCCCCATTTTATTTCAAAGATCTTTTAGAATGAGAACTGGAAGGATGAACTGGAAACAAAAGGGGGACTTTACACGCTGAAAAATGTATTTGCCCTAAATTCTGTAAGCCTTTTTCCAACTGACCCCTCCCAGAGCCAGCAGCCTGGCCAGTCACACGCAACAAAATAGATACCTCAGACACAGCATTCACCATCAGACTGTTTCCCCAGCGTTGTTACAAAGCAATCTGTTTTAGATAACAAATCATCTTAATTCTTAACTGTAATATTTTAAAGTATGCAAAATCATGAACAAAAATGAGGAAAAATTGTAGAAACAAACGCTAAAACCAAACAATAAACCCGGCTATTAACTTATCAGAAGCTCAGCAGAATTTGCATCAGATCCTAGAAGTAACAGCATTTCAACAGCTAAAAGCAGTATTAGTGCTATGGCATTTCTTATAAGGTGCAATTTCTTGAGTAAATCTGTGGTGGTTTTGCACTCTCCCTTTTTCTATTTTAATTTTATCATTAATTTGATAATGCGGATTTTATGAAATTACAGAATAACTGCTTTCAGATATTTGAGTTAATGGTGGCACACGGCAACCTCAGCAGGACTGGAGTTCTGTCAGAGCTACCTTCTGAAGCTATGGCACTTTGAAAAAGCATGTCTGTGAAGACGCTTTTGATTGGGATTACATACGGCTTTTGTGACCAAAATGTAAGAAGGAATAGATTTATCCCACTTTGGAGTATGTGACCGATCTAAAATCTGCAAGATACAAAATTTGCAAATTTGCAGAAAGCAATCTTAGATTAAGTTTCAAGTGCTTAGATTAAGTCAAGGCTTTTTCTATGACTTCAATCAGGAACACCAAGCAGTGAGTTTTACTGAATTTCTCTGCGAAGTCTGTCCTGTTACACAAATCAGAAAGACAGATAGTTCCTCTTTTTCAAGTATAAATTTCAGAACATTAAAGCACAATGTCTGCATAACTTCCTATGCCTCTGATGAAGCAAAAACTCAGAACTTCATGAGTTCAATCTACAATTTCCTATATGGCATTCTAAGTATCCTCCTCAAAACAAACCCATGTTATTCCTTTTGATACATATTTGATTTTCTCTATTTCCCCACCACTATTACTAGGCTTTTGAAAATGAATTTCAATCATGTCCTGTACACTTTCTTCATCATCTTCGGTCTCTTGAATTCCTTTCAACAGAATGGTCTTCTTAGAAATCCCACAATAGAGCTATTGAGGAAAGAAAAACAAACTTGCATTACACATCAGCTGTTGCATGTACATCTAAAGGAACTGACAGATACTGGAAATAAACATGTCCTTCGTCAGATATGGCTAGCATCTTTGATTACATTTTAAGACTTTGGACAGTGTGGTATATTTCTGTCACCGAAAACAGGAGGAGTTCTGAAGTCTATCATACACTACTGAGTTCAACAGACAATACACCTAGCCTCCACAACTGGTGTGTCCTACACTCCTTAATGCACACACACTGGATTTGGGGATGTCTGATGATTCTAGACAGCATGACTCCATAAAAACCCATGCCAATACATGATACACACCTGCAAAGAATGCTGTTGTCTCTTATAAATGCACACACTCTAGTCAATGCTTTAATTATAAAGGCCTGATTATATACACAATACTGACTTGATTACAATCTATTCATACAAAGTAAAAGACAATTTCAGTGAGAATATGATGAGCAAGCAGACTAGTGCTACAGGAAAAGAAGCCATTATTTGGGTTGAATGAATGAATGAAAAAAATGAATGAGCAAATGTTTCATAGAACAAGGGTCTCTGCTGAGGCTATCAACAAGGCCTCTCATTAGGGATGAATATGACAGTGCTTTGTGACTCGAAAAACGTTGTTGTGTCTACTATTAACCTACTTCACAAACAATTTGGTATTTGCCTCCTGTCTAGCACAGACATTATGGTAAGTAATGATATAATTTGATCAATGAAAGACATGTACACCCTTTTAAAACAGATTATAGCTTTCCCACTGCAAAACATAAGATTATCAGCAGAGCAGCATATTGCAGACTCACACTTGCTATTAAGTTTCACAAAGCACATGCAAAAGCTTCTGCAGTCCTCAGAACTGAAAATTCTGCCCATATCTCATATTTCCCACATATCTGTTCTATTTAGGGGTTAGCCTGGACTAGATTCTTTTACCTGAAACTTTTCCAAGTGTACGTTGGTATGTGGGGACACAGAAAGCCTATAGCACCTTCCATTTACAAAGAAAGGATATTTAGTACATCTCACAAAGCTGTCAGCTGCTGTAATGGAGAATGAGAAGAAGAGGAGTAAGAGTATGCATTTTGTAAGCATATCAAAGAACAGACTAATCTTTCTTATATGGATTTAGAAACTAATATATGATAGCACACTTGTAGATTCTTCATATGTATTTTGAAAAAAATTTATTTGGCATTTCCAAAAAAGCAAAATCATTAAATACCCACAAAAGCTTCTGAAATAAATCTAAAGCAGCTGCTCTAAATGGATGTGGCTCCACTGATCTTCATAGAATTTCATACAGTTGGGCAATCTGAATGCCTGTATAACTTCATTGTCATGAAACAAGAGCTAAAATCAAACACATTTTCCTAATTTTCTTTTTGCAATATAAATGTCTAGCAATGCAAAGAAAAAATAGGCTTTTGACAAAGAAAGAAATAAAGCTCACAAACTGCGTACCAGGTCATGTTTGACCAAAAAGGAGTATGATGAAATACTGCTTTATTTACAGATGTGTGGGTGAACCCACATCTTTTCCTGACCTACTTAACTCTCCGTGGGAAGAATTTTCTACATTCAGTGGTTAAGTTAACACAGAATGTAATATGGAATGGAATGTAACGCAGAATGGACAATATGGCCTGTACATCTAGCTAACAAAATATCATATACTGTACCTCCAGGTCTGAGGAACGTAATAACAGCTGTTCTAGACTGCTTGTCATAGTTCACACTTTCTACTTCTCCTCCTCCTCCTTGTTCAGTTTTGTAGAAATTCAGCTCCAATTTGTCTCTCATCCAGTCTTCAGGAATGCATAGCTCAGGTACTTCTGAAACGTTGATCTTCTTTCCAGAAATGGTGACATGGAGCTAAAAAAATAATTTTTTGGTGCACTTTGTGACTGAAAACACCCAAAAAACTGAACCTAGAACTTTTTAAGTACTGCAAGTTCGTATCTTTATAGTTTCATATTTCAGTTGATTACCTCAAATTTGATTCCCATTTCAAGTGTAAAAGGCTTCACTCTCACATCTGCTATTTTGTTGTCCAGGTTCACAGTATGCTTACCCATTTTTATCAGTCTCTGGGCAACTAAGGAAAATCACAAGTTTTCAGATATGAAAAGCCTTGTTTAATCATTATAAAATCAAAACTATTCCCCAGTCTTTTAAGCAAAATCTCCTTCTGCATCAATAAAGCAGAAATAAGTAACAATTATGCAAACAGATCCTACTATCCATGTCTTCAGGGATGTCTATTTCCATAAAATCTCACTGGTTATAGGCAACAGGTAAAATATTTTACTACCTTTAGAATAATATAGAATAGTAGAATCCTTATGCTGTCAAAAGATGCTCTCACTGTATCAAGTATTAATACTAGACTTTTCAGATTTAATTTAAAATATCCTTGGATGAAAACCACATCACTACCAGGTGCAGAGAATGTTAGCAATGTTAGACTCTAGCTGAAAGACATGAATCGGACACTAGCTTTGTATCTGCAACATACTTGTGTAACTGCGTTACCCACCAAGCAGGCCCAGCCAGACTGCCTGCAGGCTCCTTGCAGGCAGGCACCAGGCTGTCCAAACAGCAAGCATCTCAGTGGGAAGCAAGTTACAGACTGCACCATCCCTCTGTTGTCTCGGATCTACCCATCATCTGATGTGTACCCTTAACCAACATAACTGCTGTCAGAATAAGGTACTGCCCAGAGTAAAGAAAATAATCAAATTCTGCTGTCAAAACATTTTGAATCATTCTTGACAATACTCTCTGAGGTAGAAACATATCCCCAATTTCAAACACCAAGTACTGTTTGTATTAGCTGAGAGCAGAAATCTGGTAATCCCACAAAAACATGCAGAGTGCCTGCAAGAATTTTTTTCTACTGATTGGTATTATAATAGCGAAAGGTTCTCTGTGTATCCTTCCTTTGCCTGTTGTTGATCTTTTTTTCCAAAACCTTTATGTAAATCTTTTCCCTTTGGCAATTAAATACATCAGAGACATTAATTTTATACTTAAAAATATGCATCATACCTTCTTCATCTTCAAAAGTAAGCAGTGCATGGTTTTGATTCAGTCTGAATGGGATTTTTGTAGTTACACCAAAAACACAGTGAGTATTCGTATCTGGATAATCATCTTTCATGTCTTCCATGTGAGTGAACTTCACTTTCATTTCTGCTACCTTTTTTTTAATCTAATATTTTAGAATCAAGATAGGAAAAAAAAAATCATTTCTGTAATTTATTGCAGAACAGAAAAATGAATGGTAGTCTTTCCTTGATGTGCTACATATATTTTGGTTTTTTTAAAGTTTAAGGGTCAAGCAGACTGAAGTCATGGCTGGTAAAACAGGTATAACTCTTCTAACTAAACTGACTAGTTGTACTTGTCTATTCCTGGGATTTTTGTCAATGAGAGGGGTTTTTTTCCCCTTTGATTAACTTTGAACTTAAACTTGACCTTACATAGTAAAAATTCAATTGAAGTCCACAGGGATTTCCACCTGCAGAAGTAGAATACTTACGGTATCCAAAATTTGCAAAATGCAAGTATCAGAATCAGTTGTGTTGCCATTTATTTTTGCCTAATTGCATCACTGCTTTACAGCAACGGGAAGTCTGCTAATAAACAGCTTTGTATGTTGCCATGTTAGTAAAATAGGTAAGAATATTCAAATATTTTATAACTAGGATTAAAACTGTTCATGAAAATGTTGGTCAGGAAAGGCTGCTTTGATAGACTTGACGGAGTTTCAGATAACTTTTTTTCCCCCTTTACATATTTATTTCAAAATAAAACCCTATGTAGAAGAAAAATACTTTGTGTCAAGATAAAATAACCAGAGTAATTAAAGCATTCCTG
>NW_009216259.1:6388-11698 GCF_000690835.1 Fulmarus glacialis
TAGCATCTTATCTACAAGCCTGCTTTCCTTCCGTTCCCTCTGCTGCCAATGGAAAGAGAGACACTCTTCCTAACGATAATTCAGACACTGGGTGTAGGCCCCTGTTCACACTGAATCTCCTTCTAGAAGAGCCTTGCCCTGTCCAATGGCTGCATAGGAAATTCAGGAGGCTGGACTTAACCGATATCTCCTAAACTTAGAAATGTGGTTTAGAAAGCTAAAGCTAATATTGTAATATTGTTAACATTAAACAAGGTAGCACTTGCACAGAGTTTCAATCTCTGTATAAACAAAAAATGATCACAGTTTTCATTTTACTGTAAATTCCCCCAAATATTTGGGTTTGTTCCAATTCAGAATGAAAACAGGTTTTTAAAAGCTGAAATTTCCACAAGAGAAGTTCCAATTTCTGAACACCTCAGAATCTGCAGCAGTTTCACCAAAATACGCTTTGGATCCTGAGTTTTAATTCTATTTAGTATCACTAATACTCATCTGGCTGCAAATTGAGTTTTTTCTGATTTGGAGTAACATGAGAGAGACTATAATCAAGTCAAGCTCAATATAGGCTAAAATAAATACTACATTTGCCATATAATGGACTTACTCCCTCCCATCTTCTTGCCCAAGAAATATAACATAAGAGTACTTGAAAATTACTAACGCTATGTGTATTTTTTATTCCAGTGTCTTACATTTAATAATTTTCTGCTTGTCTTCATTCCTCTCATGTTTTCAGTATCTCACATACTTGTATTTGTTTCCATATCCTTAGCCTGCTTCACATTTTCTTGCCAGGTAAAATAAGAAAATAAAACTTCAAGCTACATTTTATATTGAAATCAGTAGAGGTTCAAATGCTGAACAACTGGCCCAATGGTCTAGAATTGACAAAATAAAAATGTGCCCTTCTGAAAGACAAATTGCAAAATATTTGAAACTTTACCTGACCATCCCGCAAAAGCACTGAATGACATTCTGCAAGCTCTTCTTTGAGCTTTTCAATCTCTCTCTTCAGCTCAGCGTTTTCTTGGTTTAGTACATAGAGCTCTCTCTACAGCCCAAAAAGTATTAAATGCAAAATTAAACACATAGAAGACAAAAATATATTTCAGCAAAAGCTGTAGACATTAGGAACTGTTTCAACTTTTAATTATTCTACATGACAGCCATGCACAATACATTTTTGCATAGCTTTAACTATCCGTAAGGCAAATTCACTCACCAACAAGCAGTTTCTGTCAAAATAAATTACAGTAAGAGGGTTTTTGAAATGAGGCATTAGTGTTTCCAAACACATACAGTGTACCATAAATTGCATGGCGCTTTCCATAGTTATGTCAGTTCCTTATACATGCAAGGTCAGAGCCTATGTCAACACACAAACATTTTATTTTTTGTACCACGTGTGATCCTAGGAACTGTAATTCCCTTTTCTGAAAAGTTTACCAGGTGAGGACAGTTTCTGACACACTCCTACTCTTCCCTCTTCATACTTCTTCAACAAGGAAGAGGGAACACCTCTTCCACTTCCTATCTGCTACATACTTCCTTCACACCAATGAATCCTAAATAGGCATAAAGCCCATGTAACTAAATCCAGTATTTTCTGGACAGGGAACACAACGGAATGCGAAGGAAACACAGCAGATGTAGTCAGCTCCAGCCATACACAATTAGAAGATGGCTCCTTTAAAGTCATTAACCACTCGAGACATTCAGACCAGTTCCCATCAGCTGAAGATACTGTAAAATAAAAGCCCGATGATGATAATGATCTTTTCTGGCTATAAAATCCAAACATTTATGATTGGAGAACCAAAAGCAACTTTCAGAAAATCTCACGCCAACCTGAACGTACTTCACCTATTAATTATATTTTAATAGCTTGTAATATTGAAGCCATAATTTCTCATCAGTGATTTACAGGCCAAACAAAACCTCACTGAAACCACCCCCTTGACAGCCTATGGAAACTTATCCTACTACTGTACCGGTGACTGCACATGGCACACTGAGGTAATGAACCAATTAGTTCTAGAAAGAAGACCCCTCTTCAAACAGGTTCTGGCTCTTGCCCAGCTCATTGTCACTTAAGAAATGCTAACCTTGAGCACTGTAACATCTTATAAGACAGGCTGGGAGTTGGCAAAGCAGTGGAATCAACCCATTCAATTTTATCTGCACAAAAATTCCCACTTCATCACACAAAACTGAAACTCCTGTTAATGGAGAACCTTGGAAGAGGAAGACTGGTTTTGTCAGTCTTCATCTTCTATACAAAATAGGTCTCAGTTTTGCCTTTGCTCTTTCAACATTACCGTAAGACTTATTTTATTGCACTGGTTCTTAACCTGCCACTGAAAAACTATGTGTAGAACATTCAAGTCATACAGTCTGCAAACCAGTAAAGCCGTTTAAACTGAAAAGGAAATACTACTCTTATTTTCTCTAATCAACACCTCCTTCACAACTCCCCAAATACTAACAGCTATGAGTAAGCCTTCTCCATACCTCATGGGTGTCCCTAGACATAATCATGTCCTTATGCTGTTTCTCTTGAAAGTCCGTTAGCTTTGCCAGCTTCTTCTCTGCTTTAACACACTCTTCATCAGCACTTAATTTACAGAGAAGAAGGTCAGCTTTTGCTTTTTCAGCTTTTTCAACTCTCTCCTGGATAGTGAAAAGAAAAAGATTTTTACATTTTTTTTCTTCCATGGGAACAAACAAAACCTTAAGTAAGCCCTTTTTATTTGTTTATTTTTAACACTTTGCATAAATATTTCTCTTAGACTTACAAGCTTAGTTACCACTGAGATCAACACCAGCATGTACCGTTGAAGAACAGAGAACAAGTTAGACAAACATGTTATAATTGGGGGAGAGTTGATTTGGTTTTAGAAGGATGGACTAAAGGTCTTCCAAGTATCTTTCAGTTAATTTCCACGATTCTATGTGCTTTATAGAACTTGCCTTCCATTTCTTCAGTTCTTCTTTAAGTCTTTCCATCTCATCTTTTGATGTGTCAAAAGGATCAGGGGTTGTCATACTCTGGAGAGAAAAGAAGAGAAGAGGCACACACAGGTTATCTCTTCCATTCGGCAATAACTGAGACACACCAAACAATTCAAATGAGTCTTCAAAATAAAAAAAAAAAAAAAACCTCTGCAGTTGGATGAAGCATTTTGCCGTGGTAGTTTTCAATGTATGTCCATTAATGAATGTCCAATGTATTTTGCCTGTGTGCCCATTTGCTGTTTTTCTCCAATTATGCAGGCAAGATATGTGGTGAGTCAAACATTTTGAGAGACCGATTGTATTTCATAATTAAATCTTCCTAGAGTCTGCATGCCAGAGGATAGCATATACCACATAATTTTTTAAAAATGCATTCAGACACTCAGGCCAAATCATTGAACTATTTTAATGGCTGGACAGGACAAAAATCTAAGAAAATGGATCCTGGTCAGTAATCATTATTTGCTAACTATCCAACTGAAAATATTCACAGGCTAATACTTTCATAAATAATAAAAGCAAGTTGTCTCTCTGTTCTTCCACAGGGAACTAAGCCCCTCAATCCCACAAATGTTTATCTGTATGCTTTCTCAGCAGTTCCTCTAAGAGAATGTATAAAGAATATATAGGCCTAATGAGAAAAAAAATTCAAAATGGGATGCTTCCAAGCTCAGGGATATTGGACAATAAAAGGTAACATCAAGCAGGAGGAAGGTGATAAAAAAAGTATTTCTGACTTTAAGTATTTCAGGGCAGAAGTCCACAAGTACGGGAAAACTACAACTGGAAAAATCCCAAGAAGAGAGAAAATCTTCTCT
Source organism: Fulmarus glacialis (assembly GCF_000690835.1). NCBI lineage: Eukaryota > Metazoa > Chordata > Aves > Procellariiformes > Procellariidae > Fulmarus > Fulmarus glacialis. Next base: position 10,225 of record NW_009216259.1, read on the forward strand.
GTTCTGTTTTGTTTCTATGGCTGCAATATTCTGCAGAAAAGAAAAAAAAAAATCCAAAGAGACCTGCTGAAACAATCCCTCCCTTTTACTTAAGATTACATAAAGCTTGAATGTCAACCATGAAATTTAGGCATGGAAAAGGTCTAAATTAGATAATCTTGTCAATTCTCTTGGTAATGCTGGGTATTTCCTAAAAACAGTAAAATATAGAGTATTTTTTTCCACTACTTTGTCCAGTTTCAAATGTCTATTAAGCAACAGGGAAATCCCCATCTGCATATAACTTAAAACCGGAAAAAAATTCCTTCACTCAAGGGATTGAGTGCTGGAAAGAAGGATGCACGTGCCACAGCTGGACGCTGATAAGAAAGAATGCCTGTTTTTTACTGAAAAATGGTCTAAGACAACATTTTTCAACCTGAAAGAAAGAAAAAAAAAATAACAAGGAAAACACAAGAAATCCCAGGGAAAGTCCCATCCAAACTAACTGCCGCACTGCAAGAACTGAATCAAGGGAGGCGCCACGAAAAAGGAAATTCCCCTAAGAAACCTCCACAGAGACAAACGAGCACGCGAGATAGGACAGGAAAATTCTAACAGAATTGTAATGCAGATAATGCAGACACCTTGGAATGGGACTCTCCCTATGGAAACAGGCGGTGGGAATGAGGAATGTCCAAAGTATTAAAGGATGGAAGAAGGTGAGACAAGAAGTTTGATAAGCACTGTCCTAGCAGTCCAAGCACAAACCTTCATTCAGAGATACTATTATTAAATACAGATTTTTCCAGGTAGCACATCAGGAAATACTTACAAAACCATTCTCTTTTAAAGATAGCGGGGGACTTGTTAAATCCATTGAAACCTGAGGGAAGGGGAAAAAAAATTACAACATTGTGTGTATTATGTTTTCTTTGCAGCAGAATAGAATACCAGAATGGAATACCAGAAGCTGTGTGGGGCTAAAAGAATTTTTAAATGTAAATGTTGTATCTTTTTATAAGCAAAAGTGATATATATTGGATATCTGAAGCCTTCTTCCTTATTAAGTATAAAAGCCAGAGACATACGTGAAGAATTCTACATTGCACAACTTCCATTTTTCAGTCCTGCAGCTTACGTACTTACCTTTACGTTATTTTTGTACCGTTACACATATGCTTAACATCCTGTCTGCTCTGTGCTTAAGAGATATAACCCTTAAACCTGCTTAACACAAATGAAAACGCTTCCTTTACACAGCAGATAACGTCAAATGTGGAATCTGTTGCCACAACATTTAATGGAGACAGATAAAAAGGAATTTAGACAAGTTCATGGGCCACTGATCCACAAACAGATGCTAAGGCCTGCAGGTTCCCAAACAAAACTAGCCTGCGGATGCCGGGGCAGCGCAAAGGGCTTCGCACCACGGCTTAGACACTCGCTAAGCAGTGTCGTCTAACAACTGCCAAGAGCCGGGTAGCCGGCAGCC
>NW_009216259.1:11744-12145 GCF_000690835.1 Fulmarus glacialis
TTCGTTTTTTACCCAGCACCACCAAACCGGTTGCATTCAACAAGGAGGCTTGAAATTGAGGCTGCCTTTGGTTAACGATCCAGGAATCCCTTTCTGGTTTGCGTTAAGTAACCAAAACGTACTGACTTATGTACCGATTCCTGATTCAGAAAAGTGAAAGTAGCGTCACTGAAAAACAACTTCACTTGGCTTCTCCAGAGCACAGCCCAGCCGGCAGCCAAGTCGTTTGCGCTGCCATGCTTTCCCGTGTGGTCCGGGGGACGAAAACACGGCTCACGGCCCCGCTCGAGGCTCCGGCAGCCCGACTGCCCGCGCTACCCCCTCGCCTCCCCGGGTGAGGCCAGGCAGCGCGTCCCCGTCACCCCCTCCTGTGCGGGGAGGCCGCTCCCACCCCGGGGGTG
>NW_009216260.1:0-231 GCF_000690835.1 Fulmarus glacialis
TCAGTCCATAACACTTCGTCTCTGCTGCTACTTTCTCCTCATGCTTTTGCCCTGATCCAATGTGGGTCCTTCCCACGGGGTAGAGTCCTTCAGGAACAGACTGCTTCAGTGTAGGCTCTCCATGGGCCGCAGTTCCTGATAGAAAACCTGCTCCTGCATGGGCTTCTCTCCACTGGCCACAGCTCCTGCCAGGAGCCTGCTCCAGCATGGGGTCTCCACAGGCTACAGCTT
>NW_009216260.1:603-806 GCF_000690835.1 Fulmarus glacialis
TTTTCTCCCCACAGAGGCCACCCGTGCAGCATCCCCCCCCCAACCTTGCCACATAAACCCAATACAGCTGTACACTGCCAAGCAAGAGGAGACCAGAAGGGAGAGTTTGTGTGTTTTCCTGGTGGCTGCTGCACAAAGCCACTTCCAAACTGCGGTCCCTCACTCCCCCTAGTTCCCCTCAGGCAGACTGTGAAGGTTGTGGT
>NW_009216261.1:0-3303 GCF_000690835.1 Fulmarus glacialis
CACGTGCCCTTATCAATTGATGTGACTGAACAGGTCTGGTTCTCATCACTGCCTCCCTTATCGCTTCAGTCAGGTTTGTGTCCCCATATGCTCTTGTTCGTGGCTTCCTCCTTTTCTTATTTTCCCTGTTGCATTGGGAAAGGTCCTTGACCAGAGACCTTTAAAGGAGCAGACACACTCCTTCCACATACCCTTCTACATACCTTTGAAATCATGGCCCTCATCTTAGCTATACTGTATGCCCATATTTGCTTAGACATTTATTCTTGTTCTGCACAGATATTTTGCGTAGGTTAAATTTAGGGATTTTGAAAGGTTTACCTGGGCTTACACTACAATAGGAATGGCCAAGTGAATCCTGGATTTTTGAATGGTGATTGTTCTGCACACCACACACATTTGTATAATTTAAACCAAGGCTGGGAATTGTAGTGCATATTGTCCAGTAAGTTTGATGACTCACAAATGCGCACATACAAACCACAATTGTCTGTGAGCAGGTCAGACATTTCCTGAAACATACTATTTCTGTCCAATCATAGACAAATATGATAACCCTATGTTAAGTGGCTTAAGACTCTAAACCATACTGAAATACTTCAGATAACTATGTCCACTAAGAGAATAAATAGAAAAATCAGTTGTACCATGTAGATTAACTGTGCCAAATATGGATAATGTATTAAGTCATTAAAGTCTTAAAAAATAAGATATGTGTTTTGCTTCATTTAGAATCTCAATGTAATAGCAATTATGAGGTCACTGTTATGCTCTTCATTATGTATGATCAAGACCTATCTTTCTTGGAAGCCAAAGTTATATCCCTACATAAATCCATGACCAGTAAAATCTTACAAGGACAGAAATAAATGCTACAAGTACCTAGTTATGGTGACAATTTTCAACAGTTTTTAGCAATTCTGAATTGTACTGTGTGCACAGAGTACCTTTTGTATAAAGAATGAGAACAGTTCTCTGGCAGCTAGTTTCTCCTAATTCATTAGCAATACATTTTCCTATAAGATAAGTCATTATAATGAACATCAATATTAATCATATTCTATAAAGCACCATTTATATTTTCAATGCCGTATGTTGTATTTAGGGTCTCTGACTGCATCTGACATTTTGCCTTACTTGCAGAATTTTCAGAGATGTGAAAGTCTAATCCCTATTAAAAACACATAGGCCACTGGGGGTCAAAGTTTCTCTTAAAAGCCATTACCACTTACAGCTCCACTAAAAGGATTGTGAGTTATAAGTGTATAGGAAGAGTGAAATAACAACAGAGAATTAATATTTTTGCCAGAAAGAGGAAATCTGGTATGTGATTCCTGTTTCTACTCATTTCCGTGTTTGGTGATCTCAAATCATGAGGAAAAATAAAACCAGAAAATAGCTCAAACACTGATTTTATATCCAAATAAATCTGGATAAGCAAATCAAGGCTGGAGAAATGAGCTGACAGGAACCTCATGAAGTTCAACAAGGGTAAGTGCAAAGTCCTGCACGTGGGGAGGAACAACCCCGTGCAGCGATATATGCTGGGGACCACCCAGCTGGAAAACAGCTTGGCAGAAAAGGACCTGGGAATCCTGGTGGACATCACATTGAACAGGACCCAGCAATGTGCCCTTGCTGCAAAGAAGGCTAACGGTATCCTCGGCTGCATTAGACAGAGTATTGCCAGCAGGTTGAGGAAAGTGATCTTTCCCCTTTATTCAGCACTGGTGAGGCCACACATGGAGTTCTGTGTCCAATTCTGGGCTCCTCAGTACGAGAGAGACATGGACATACTGGAGAGAGTCCAACAAAGGGCCACGAAGATGATTAAGGGACTGGAGCATCTCTCATATGAGGAAAGGCTAGGAGGGCTGGGAATGTTTAGCCTAGGGAAGAGAAGGCTCAGGGGGATCTTACTAACGTACATAAATACCTGAAGGGAGGATGCAAAGAGGATGGAGCCAGGCTTTTTTCAGTGGTGCCCAGTGACAGGACAAGAGGCAATGGGCACAAACTAAAACACAGGAGGTTCCATCTGAACATCAGGAAATACTTTTTACTGTGAGGATGGCTGAGAACTGGCACAGGTTGTCCAGGGAGATTGTGGATTTTCCCTCCTTGGAGATACTCAAAAGCCATCTAGATGAAGCCCTGGGCAACTGGCCTGCAGTGGCCCTGCTTGAATAGATGGGTTAGACCAGATGACCTCCAGATGTCCCTTCCAACCTCAACTGTTCTGTGATTCTGTGATTCCATGAAATCAAACACAAGATATAAAAATTGGAAATCTGAGAGCTTTATATATATATGTTACGCGTTGCATTCTTTTTCTTTCTTTGGTTGATATTTTAAAAATCCAGTAAATTTAGGAATCTGTAACAAAGGAACACAGTCCCTGGGTTTCCTCAAACATTCAGTCCTGTGAAATGCTGAGTATGTTCACATCTCTACTGACTATGTTTTCTTTTACACCTGATGAACTGAGGTGTCAATAAAATGAAAAAGACCAATGATTTATTACAGTCACTGGATTGTACAGTCTGCACAATCCAGAACAAAGGAAATCAAGTCAATTAATTATTTAATGTACTTGCCAACAATTCTATATTTAGCTTTTATCACTTTTCATTAGTTTAGTTTAAGTCTTTTAACTGCTGGATATAACTTCACTGTCTGTGACACCAATTTAAGATCAAAATCCTACTTAATCAACTGTTTTTAGTGAGAAATTCTAGGTTGAATAAAGATGGTATTATTTATTTGTACCTTTTTAAGGAGGTGGGGGAGATGCTGTTGTCAGTTTACTTTATTCTTCCTTCGTCTTTTAATAATTTAGATCTTTCTTCACGGTACGGTCTTCAAAAGAAACCTTATTGCTTGTGATATACAATTTGTGTCAGTCGTGTTTCTGGTAGCAGAACAGTGCATTCTTCTGACTCGCATCATGCTTAAAATTTCTGCTGAAAATTACTACATTGTCAGTAAAAGGAGAAAAATAAGCATTGTTTTTTGTTTGGGGCTGAAAGGTTTTACCTCCAGTGATTTAGTGTCTCAGGAAAACCCATTTTTACAAGCCTTTTGCAATGCTTAAGTTCCTGAAAAAGTTCAAGAGTTATTCAAGTCACTCTTTTGGGATCTTCTTGATTACAATAATTTGTTTTCCATGCTATTTTAACAAATATGCACAACTCATTGGTTAGGATCCTGATGTTCTCTATCATTGGATCAACAAATCTTCATTATTTTCGATTGTTATTATTTTACTTTAAATGGGTGTCATGGTTTAACCCGGCAGGCAGC